>NC_034175.2:4726855-4869355 GCF_002021735.2 Oncorhynchus kisutch | reverse complement strand
CATACACACATACACAAACATATCACACTATAAGTACCCACACACACAAACACAAACATATAACACTATAAGTACACACACACACACACAAAAGTGCACAGAGGACACAAATGCATGCAGACCTTCACACTCTTAAAATACACACTTGACTCACACACTGAAACACACAACAGTTAAATAAAGGTTAAAAGAACCCAGCCAGGAGGAGATGAAGACTAGAACATGCTCTTTCACCCTATCTGGCACAGACACTGTGAACTAATCAAGCCATGCCTCTCTCTGGACTGCAGTCCTAGTATCAACAGCTGATCGTCCCATTGCTAAAGCAATTTAGAGAATGGGCCCTGGTTACACAATGTCTATGCAAACAGACAAACTGCCAACAAAATAACACCATCACACACACACACACACAGATAGAGAGAGAGAGAGAGAGAGAGAGAGAGAGAGAGAGAGAGAGACACCTAGAACCTAAAAGGGTTCTCCCATGGGGGCAGCTGAAGAACCCTGGAGAAAATAACCCTTTTTGAAAAACTACTTCTGGGAAAAAAGATAAATAGAATAGAATATGATTTAACACATATAAATGGACTGAATAGACCAGAGGGAGTGAATTATGTTTTATTCCATTCACTGTGCAGTATGTGCTTTCCATTCCATTCTTTGGGTGCGGCAGGTAGCCTAGCGGTTAAGAGTGTTGAGCCAGTAACTCCCTTGAGCAAGGCAGATAATCCCCCAACAACACCTGCTCCCCGGGTGCCAATGACATGGACGTCAAGTAAGGGAGTCCCCCGCACCTCTCTGATTCAGAGGGGTTGGGTTAAATGAGGAAGACACATTTCAGTTGAATTCATTCAGTTATGTAACTAACTAGGTACCCCCCTTCCCCTTCCCAGGGTCCTTCTAATGAGCAGAGATAATGTTATCTAAATTGCATCCAGAACATTCTGCCTCTCTGCTCTGTTCTTGTACCCACCTGTGCAGTCGGGATCATCACTGCTCCATTGTCGGTCGCCTTGGCAACGAGGGATGGCTGCATCCAAGCCATTGGGCAACATGTAGCCTGTGTCACAACGCACCTCGAGGAGGGCAGAGAAAGAGGGAGTGGGAGAGAGGAGGGAAGCAACAAAGCTGTTCACTGAGGGCAGGGGTCAGGGACAAGTACGACCTGGGGAAGAAAGAGAGGAAGAGATGGAGGAGTGGAGAGAGGAGGGAAGCAACAAAGCTGTTCCCTGAGGGCAGGGGTCAGGGACAAGTACGACCTGGGGAAGAAAGAGAGGAAGAGATGGAGGAGTGGAGAGAGGAGGGAAGCAACATAGCTGTTCCCTGAGGGCAGGGGTCAGGGACAAGTACGACCTGGGGAAGAAAGAGAGGAAGAGATGGAGGAGTGGAGAGAGGAGGGAAGCAACAAAGCTGTTCCCTGAGGGCAGGGGTCAGGGACAAGTACGACCTGGGGAAGAAAGAGAGGAAGAGATGGAGGAGTGGACAGGTTAACGAGGAAAGATCAGATAATCAAGTTTAGAATGGGCAGATGAACTGAAAAGGCACTTCCAGATGGGGTATCACTGATGATGATGTAAAGCCATGTTGAGTGCCCTCATTTCCTCATTTGGAACACACATGAATATGATTAAAATAATTATCCCTCGCAGCTAAGGCTCAACTGACAAACCAGAACACACACACGTACCTGGAGCCACACAGCTGAGGACACACTGACAAACCAGAACACACACACATACCTGGAGCCACACAGCTGAGGCCACACTGGCCGTCACACAGACACTGGCGCTTGTTGCCACAGTCCTTGTCCTGTGTACAGGGTTTTGGACACGTCCTTCTCCGCTCGTTACCCAGCAGCCTCTCTGGACACGCATCAGATGCCTGGACTAGGAGAGAGACAGAGGTGGAGAGATGTGGCCCTCAGTTGGTAGAGGATGGTGAATGCAACGTAAGCATGGTGGGTTTGATATCCGGGACCACCCAAATGAGAAAACTTTTTTTATGTCTGCATGACTGTAAGTCACTTTGGATAAAAGTGTCTACTAAATGGCATATATTATTATAATATGTCAGGGGTCTTCAACCTTTTCATGCCCAGGGGCCCCCTCCCAGGCAAACCGGCCACCCAGGGAACCCCTCCCAGGCAAACCGGCCACCCAGGGAACCCCTCCCAGGCAAACCGACCACCCAGGGAACCCCTCCCAGGCAAACCGGCCACCCATGGACCCCCTCCCAGGCAAACTGGCCACCCAGGGACCCCCTCCCAGGCAAACCGGACACCCAGGGACCTCCCAGGCAAACCGGCCACCCAGGGAACCCCTCCCAGGCAAACCGGCCACCCAGGGAACCCCTCCCAGGTAAACCGGCCACACAGGGAACCCCTCCCAGGTAAACCGGCCACACAGGGACCCCCTCCCAGGCAAACCGGCCACCCAGGGAACCCCTCCCAGGTAAACCGGCCACACAGGGACCCCCTCCCAGGTAAACCGGCCACACAGGGACCCCCTCCCAGGTAAACCGGCCACACAGGGAACCCCTCCCAGGTAAACCGGCCATACAGGGAACCCCTCCCAGCTAAACCGGCCACCCAGGGACCCCTCCCAGGTAAACCGGCCACCCAGGGAACCCCTCCCAGGTAAACCGGCCACCCAGGGAACCCCTCCCAGGTAAACCGGCCACCCAGGGAACCCCTCCCAGGTAAACCGGCCACCCAGGGAACCCCTCCCAGGTAAACCGACCACCCAGGGAACCCCTCCCAGGTAAACCGGCCACCCAGGGAACCCCTCCCAGGTAAACCGGCCACCCAAGGAACCCCTCCCAGGTAAACCGGCCACCCAGGGAACCCCTCCCAGGTAAACCGGCCACACAGGGAACCCCTCCCAGGTAAACCGGCCACACAGGGAACTCCTCCCAGGTAAACCGGCCACCCAGGGAACCCCTCCCAGGTAAACCGGCCACCCAGGGACCCCCTCCCAGGTAAACCGGCCACACAGGGAACCCCTACCAGGTAAACCGGCCACACAGGGAACCCCTCCCAGGTAAACCGGCCACACAGGGAACCCCTCCCATGTAAACCGGCCACACAGGGACCCCCTCCCAGGCAAACCGGCCACACAGGGAACCCCTCCCAGGTAAACCGGCCACCCAGGGAACCCCTCCCAGGTAAACCGGCCACCCAGGGAACCCCTCCCAGGTAAACCGGCCACACAGGGAACCCCTCCCAGGTAAACCGGCCACCCAGGGAACCCCTCCCAGGTAAACCGGCCACACAGGGAACCCCTCCCAGGTAAACCCGCCACACAGGGACCCCCTCCCAGGTAAACCGGCCACACAGGGACCCCCTCCCAGGTAAACCCCCATCATACGTTAGCCCCCCAAATAAATTGCATGTCTCGTCTTATCATCAGGTGAATGACAATGGCAAGGAGAAGTAATCAGTATTTTAAAATGAATAGATCTGATAGACTGTTTTTCATTATGTTGACCTCTCCACATTGTAACGGGAAGAGGAAGTGTAAACTCTATCATAGCCTATTAGCTAGAAAGGTCACTCCAAACACATTTTCACTAATAGCTGCTGTTTAGCTGGTTATACAAAGTTTAGCCCTGTGTTGGGAGAAATGTATGTCCAAGACAAGTCAAGAAAGCTTACTTTCTTAATTGGCTCCAATAAGTGTAATTGTCTTTATATTAGGAGTTTTCGAAATAAAGTTGGCATCATTAGATATAAGATATTCTCCTATTTTCTACTGTTAATATGTAATTCAAAATTCCTACCAGCAAACCTACCAGCATTTTTACACTTGCTCCTGTCTGTTCTAGTTCCTGTTTTCTAGTTTTTCCCGGTTTTGACCATTCTGCCTGCCCTAACCCTGAGCCTGCCTACCATCCTGCCTGCCCTAACCCTGGGCCTGCCTACCATTCTGCCTGCCCTAACCCTGGGCCTGCCTACCATCCTGCCTGCCCTAACCCTGGGCCTGCCTACCATCCTGCCTGCCCTAACCCTGGGCCTGCCTACCATCCTGCCTGCCCTAACCCTGGGCCTGCCTACCATTCTGCCTGCCCTGACCCTGGGCCTGCCTACCATTCTGCCTGCCCTGACCCTGGGCCTGCCTACCATTCTGTACCTTGTCACACCATACTGTATTGCTTGCTGTTTGGGGTTTTAGGCTGGGTTTCTGTACAGCACTTTGAGATAACAGCTGATGTACGAAGGGCTATATAAATAAATTTGATTTGATTTGATTTGTATTATTGACCCCTGCCTGCTCTGACTCTGAGACTGCCTGCCGTTCTGGGCCTTTCACACCCTATCTGGATTACTGACCTCTGCCTGCCCTTGACCTGTCGTTTTGCCTGCCCCTGTCCTAGTAATAAACTTTTGTTACATCGACACTGTCTGCATCTGGGTCTTACCTGAAACGTGCCATGTACAGAATAAAAACATTCCCAAAATACATCCTGTTTGCAATAAGGCACTAAAGTAAAACTGCAAAACAATTGGCAAACTAATTCACTTTTTCCTGAATACAAAGCATATTTTGGGCGTGGTGCAGTGGTCTAAGACACTGCATCTCAGTGCAAGAGCCGTCAATGCAGTACCTGTTTCGAATCCAGGCTGCATCACATCCAGCCGTGATTGGGCGGCGCACAATTGGCCTAGCGCCGTCCAGGTTTGGCCGGGGTAGGCCGTCATTGTAAATAATAATTTGTTCTTAACTGGCTTGCCTAGTTAAATTAAAATAAATTGTACAATCCAGGTGTGCAAAGCTCTTAGAGACCCAGAAAGATCCACAGCTATAAGGTGATTTGAACATATTTCATTTTCAATACATGTGCATTTTCAACATTTCTAGAAAAGTGTAATAAGTCCAGGGGTATGAATACTTTCTGGAGGCACTGTAGATAGATGAATCAAACCTGGAATGGAGTACCTTGCCCAGGAGAGTGAAATGGAGAGGTTGGAACATGACATCATGGTTGAAATGTGAACTGAAGTTGAAGTTGGAATCAGATGGGGCCTTTTTTCTATCAAACCTGGTACCCAGGTTTTCAAAGAGGACAATTTTCTTCTGGCACATTTGTAGGGATTCATGTACTCAGGTAAGCAAAGGTTATAGTTTGATAGAATAGGGGCCTAAATCTGATTCCAATTTGGACATCTAGTTCTATGATTTCATCTCTTCCTAGGAATCTATTGTATTTTGCTTCCATGTGTTTAACATAAAACACATCATTAATTCATATCCGCAATACAGCATGGACTGTAGCCCAGCACACACACACACACACACACACACACACACACACACACACACACACACACACACACACACACACACACACACACACACACACACACACACACACACACACACACACACACACAAACACACACACACACACACACACACACACACACACACACACACACAGAGACAGACACGCCCTTAATGTACAGCACATCTGGAACAGAGAAAGAGGGGTCCCCCAACTCGTGTTCTCTCATGCTGACAGCTGCACATGTGTGACCAATTAACGACATATATTCATATACTGTACACACAGGTGGACACAGGGGGACACACATACTACATACACACAACTGTGCAAATACACATACACAGACATTGTCTCTCATACAGCTGCAGTACACTGCCCTACCATAGCCGCAAGTAGGGGTGCTGAGGGTGCTGCAGTACACTGCCCTACCATAGCCGCAAGTAGGGGTGCTGAGGGTGCTGCAGTACACTGCCCTACCATAGCCGCAAGTAGGGGTGCTGAGGGTGCTGCAGTACACTGCCCTACCATAGCCGCAAGTAGGGGTGCTGAGGGTGCTGCAGTACACTGCCCTACCATAGCCGCAAGTAGGGGTGCTGAGGGTGCTGCAGTACACTGCCCTACCATAGCCGCAAGTAGGGGTGCTGAGGGTGCTGCAGTACACTGCCCTACCATAGCCGCAAGTAGGGGTGCTGAGGGTGCTGCAGTACACTGCCCTACCATAGCCGCAAGTAGGGGTGCTGAGGGTGCTGCAGTACACTGCCCTACCATAGCCGCAAGTAAGGGTGCTGAGGGTGCTGCAGCACCCCCTGAAAAATATACATTTAAAAAATAAATACAAAATTGGTGAACTGGGCCTTTATTACTCCTGTATAAGTGGGGAAATTCACTTACAAATGCAAATGCATTCAATAAGTTTGCAGTCAGGAGTGTATCAGCATGCCCCAACCATAACACACAACCAAAACCACAGCCTATGTCAATACAACAAAGACAGGAACAAATATTCAATATACTCGTCTCCAGCAGGTATATCTCTATGGTCACCCCCAAAACCAATTCTTCCTTTGGCCGCCTCTACTTCCAGTTCTCTGCTGCCAATGACTGGAACGAACTACAAAAATCTCTGAAACTGGAAACACTTATCTCCCTCACTAGTTTTAAGCACCAGCTGTCAGAGCAGCTCACATATTACTGCACCTGTACATAGCCCATCTATAATTTAGCCCAAACAACTGCCTCTTTCCCTACTGTATTTATTTATTTTGCTCCTTTGCACCCCATTATTTCTATCTCTACTTTGCACATTCTTCCACTGCAAATCTACCATTTCAGTGTTTTACTTGCTATATTGTATTTACTTCGCCACCATGGCCTTTTTTGCCTTTACCTCCCTTATCTCACCTCATTTCCTCACATCTTATTTTTCTACTGTATTATTGACTGTATGTTTGTTTTACTCCATGTGTAACTCTGTGTTGTTTGTGTCAAACTCCTTTGCTTTATCTTGGCCAGGTCGCAATTGTAAATGAGAACTTGTTCTAAACTTGCCTACCTGGTTAAATAAAGGTGAAATAAAAAATAAAATAAATCGCAGTGCTAGCTGTGACACCAGAGATTCTGGGTTCGAGCCCAAGCTCCATCGTAGCCGGCCGCGACCGGGAGATCCATGGGCGACACACAATTGGCCCAGCAATAGAAAACAGGCTCCCTAAATATGGTTCTCAATCAGGGACAACGATTGATAGCTGCCTCTGATTGAGAACCATACCAGGCCAAACACAGAAATAGCAAATCATAGAAAAACTAACATAGACTACCCACCCAACACACGCCCTGACCATAATAAAACAAAGACATAACAAAAGAACTAAGGTCAGTACGTGACACCTAGTTAAAAAAAGGTTCAATAAATAAATACAAAAATAGTGCACAGGGGCAGTGTCATGCTGAAACAGGAAAGGGCCTTCCCCAAACTGTTGCGAAAAAGTTGGAAGTCTAGAATGTCATTCTATGCTGTAGCGTTAAGATTTCCCTTCAATGGAACTAAGGGGTCTAGTCCGAACCATGAAAAACAGCCCAGACCATTTTTCCTCCAAACCCAGATTTGTCCGTCAGACTGCCAGATGGTGAAGCGCGATTCATCACTCCAGAAAACGCGTTTCCACTGGTCCAGAGTCCAATGGCGGTGAGCTTTACACCACTCCAGCCGATACTTGGCATTTCAAATTGTTATCTTATCTGTGCGGCTGCTTGGCCATGGAAACCCATTGAAGCTCCTGGCGAAGTTGTTGTGCTGAAATAGCTTCCAGAGGCAGTTTGGAACTCGGTAGTGTGTTGCAAACGAGGACAGACAATGTTTACGTGTTACAAGCTTCAGCACTTGGCAGTCCCGTTCTGTGAGCTTGTGCAGCCTCGGCCTACCACTTTGCGGCTGAGCTGTTGTTGCTCCTAGACGTTTCCACTTCACAGTAACAGCACTTACAGTTGACCGTGGCAGCTCTAGCAGGGCAGAAATTTGATGAACTGACTTGTTGGACGGTGCCACGTTGAAAGTCACTGAGCTCTTCAGTAACGCCATTCTACTGCCAATGTTTGTCTATGGAGATTGCATGGCTGTGTGCTCAATTTTATACACCTGTCAGCAACGGTGTGGCTGAAATAGCCAAATCCACTAATTTGAAGGGATGTCCACATACTTTTGTATATATTGTGTATTTTAAGATGAATAAGAGTGTCTGCTAAATAACAAAAATGTCAATGTAAAACGTGAGTAAATATAAAGAAAACAGAGAAGCAGTAAGTAAGAACAATCTTTTATTTGTGTTTTCGGGAAAGTTCGACGACATCCCCATTGCCAGCACTGAGTGGGCTGGAACAGTGGACACCACCGGTGCAGATGGGTAGTTGTAGTTCAATAAAAGTCACTATAAGAGTTATCATCATCCACATCAGGGAGATCAGGAACAACATCCAGTTGGGAGAGCATACATACAGTCACTGAGGTGAAAATAGGCTGCTGAAAACCAAGAGGAAAACTGTGGCTAGCGTGCATAGTCCATACACAACTAGAGAACTGAACAGACGTGTACAGTCAGAAGTACATGGGATTCTACCGCTGTCGTTCTCCAGGTATGAGATGAGCCAGCGAGATTGTGGAATCCATGATCAACAGAGAAACCAAGATGGCCGTCTTCCTCTGGGAACTGTGTTTCAGAGAAGTCCGGATAGAAACTGTCCATAGGGGTTATGAACAAACCAGCGGCCCTCGAAGGACCAAAACAGGATGTACATGGTGCAGGGCAGGAAGTGACATAAAAACAAGGATGCATGTCTGAATAGTCTCTCTGTGAGGATAGCTTGAGTTCAAAGATGCTTCAATACGAAACAAATCATGTTCATCCAAAGAAATAAAATCATTCAATTATATATAACAGCAACAATAAAGGGGGGTAACAATCATCATAATCATAGTAATGGTAGTTATTTATAACATGGTCGTTGAGGAAAAGAAGCACTATCACTGGGTTGACTGGGCCCTTTCTCTCCCCTGGGTTTAGTGAGTCGGTAGTGAAACACGACACTATGTGGATACTAAGACGATGCTCAACAACACAGAAATGCCGGAAAACTGACAGAAAGTATCAACAACCTTAATAAATCAACATTTAAAATTTTGGCTTTTTTATTAGTCCCAGAAATCTGAGAATTTAACACCATTCCGATCGATGGGGAGAGTAATAATAGCATAATCTCGAATGATAACCTATTCCCTAGGTATATGGGAGAATAGGGTCACATTTGATATGACACCCTACCACAAACCCCGTCTCCTGGAATATAATTTGCATATACGCAGTCATACACGCATCTCATCTCTGCAACATTCACACTTAGCATATACCTATGTAAAATACACAAACTGGTATATTCAATATAGACAATATTTATCTTCTACCAATAATAAGAATGCTAGCTAAAATTATTAATATTGTACAGTAACACAAGTGTGCTTTTTCCTGGGTAGTTTGTGGACTATTTAGGAGGGTGTGAAGACATTGTGGTATTATGTATACAATCTAGAACCACAGAGACCGGTTGTTAGGATTGGTTAAGGGTAAAAGTAGCCTTTTCGTGATTGGTTGTAAGCGACATTAACCGTGTTGGGATTGGATCAATTCGATATAAAAAACATAGGAAGGAAGAAAACATCACAATGCAGAGAGAAGATCAAAACGGTCCACTGTAACCAGAACAACTAAAGAATCCTACCAACCCAGCTTGGGCAAGATATTCAATATCAGTTAGAACTGACAGCAATCTAGAATGACAGAAAGTGACAGAAAGAGAGCGAGAGAGAGAGATGGCCAAGGGCTCAGCAATATGAGTTCATAGTATACATAATAAAAACTAACAGTCGCCCCATCCATTAGCTGTAGTGTGATTGAATGCCCTGCTAGTCTTGGGGTCACATAATACAATTCTCTATATGACAGAGGAGATAGTGCAGCTATAATCAAATGTAAGAGCTGTTGCACCAAAGACAACTACTAAACAGTCCAAACTGTTAAAAGGTTGCAAAAGTTGTAACAATATGAAGGACTTGTTATTTACAAACACTGGACAAGTGCTGAAGATTGTGCTGGGTTAATAGTGTTTCTCCCATTTCTCTCTCGCTCGCTCTCTCTCTCTTTCACTTTCCTACCATTTCAGCCCAAAACCCCATCAGTTAGAAACACAACAAAGAAAACAAATGAAGTGCTTGAGTAAAATCCACAAAGAGATTTTGAACTGTACAATTTTAAAATCATTTTGCTCTCTATTTTACAGTTTAAAATGGATGCCTTGCCTCCTAGTCCCGGACTCTGAATCCTGTCTAAAAATCCCTGTCTAACACCTCTAAAATAGCATCTCCTTTATTAATCTACTGTAAAAAGATATTTTGTCATAGCCCTCCATCTCTCTATATCTTACATCTTTCCCATTCATATAGAAAATATACAAAAATGATTTCCAAAATTTGCTCCCCCTCTAGTCTTAATATAAAAATATACAATTCTCCGATATCAAAATCCTCAAAGTCACGTCTTCTCTTCTTTCGTCTAAAGGGGCAACAGTCCTCCAGGTTATGTAATCTCTCTGTCCCTAACCTTTAACCCTGCCCACTCTGACATCATCAAAACGTGACACCTGAGCTTCTTTATATCACCCATCTCATCGTCTCATACATTCATCATCATAATCATCGTTATCATCATCATGTCACCCCATTCCACCCATCAGTTCCTTCTCTTTCTCCTCCTCTTCTTCACTGGTCTCCATGGCGATTCTCATATTTGTTGAGAATGTTGCGGCAGCGACCAAGCTCCTTCCTCATGTCAGCCACTTCCTGTCTGAGTGCCTGGTTCTCTCTCTCCAGGAAAGCGGCGCGGACCGAGATCTGGTTTTCCTTCAAGCGCCGCGCGTCACGAGAACGCTTGGCTGCCTCGTTGTTCTTACACCGCCGGGACCAGTACTTATCATCCTGAAAGAGGGAGACACCGTTAGATACAGACCTACTGACATTACCTTGTAGAGAATGATCTGACCCTGGACCAGAGGTTAGGGACAACTTCTACCAACTCTTAATACTTCTACCTACTCTCTGACTACCAACCTTGAGGTCTGCTGGCACCAGCATCTTGCGGGCCTTCTTGATCATGGGCTGTGGTTTGAGTTCGTCCTCGCTGAAGCGGTGTCTGCGGGGGTCGAAGGCGTCCTGGCCGGGCACGCTGGACAGAGCCACGTCGGCCGCGTCGGGTTCAAAGCCACCCATCACGTCTGGACCGTTGGATGTGGGCGTCATGAGAGGAGTGCAGGACGAAGAGGAGACAGAGGAACCAGGCGAGCCGCAGTCGTCGTTCATGCTCGATTGACTGCCTCCTGAAAGAGAGAGAATCGGTTGTTATTTTCTTATTAAACCTTTATATGAACCAAGAGATTCCATGTAGATACATTATGACTCACTGACCCCTCAGGTCCATCAGAAAGCAATAACACACAACATTTATCTACAAGTCAAAATAAGTAAAGTAAAAGAGCTGTAGAGATGATAGGCTGCAGTTACAGACCAAGTCCACCAGGTGGTGGAAGGGAGCTACTTTCTGCTCTGAGAAACTAATAAACAGGAACGTTTTTCTCCCTGCTTTCAAGTGTGATTTCTACAGCCCAACGTGTTTCCAACTATCGTGAACGTGTGTTTCACTTCAATATGAATCAATTATCATGGAGAAATCGAACTCAAATGGGAACTTTACATGTGCAAGAGCACTTTTCTCAATTTATCTTGTGTATAAAAATTAAATATCACCCTTTTAGGCAGAGTATATATTTCAATCCTGGTTTAATATTATTATCAACATGCCCAGACTCCTATAAGGCTGGTTTTAACAGTTTTCTTGAAATGTTTCTAAAACTGTTATACAACCGTCATCCCACCCCTTGAAATCAGTTCCCTATGTTCTATAAAGCTCACTCACCCCCTTTAGGGCCTAATGCACATAACACCTTGACATTCCTATCATAAAGACCCCAAACAGCCTTTTCCTCTTCCTATTCCTCCTTTACGAGAACACAATCAGAACACAGCCTACACTACACCCACCTCGAGTTAAGTCAATGGTCAGGTGTCTGAATGAAAACTCAAATCAGATCATTACAAATACGTTCTCCTGTCTTGCCTCATAATTTGTGTTACACTGTAACGACTATGTAGCAAACACATCATCCAACCCGCAATATCAAATTTGGCTTCATCAATGCTTATTTTACATTCATATCCGATTTGTCTTGTAAATGTGAAAGTGTCGTATTTAACTCATGTCTAAACTGTCTAAAGTGTATTATTGTGACATGTGACATTTGAATACAACTGAAATGCAGCTAAAAAACAACCAGTTTATGAAGGGTTAAATACAATGGCTACTGACATTTCCCATCTACTGTACAGCACCACATCTTAATCATTACTATCTCTGTAAATCTCTCTCTTCTGCATTCAAACATTCCATTTGAACTTCAGTATCAGCAGGCAATGGGAACCTCTTCCTCCCCCCTCGCTCTCCCTCCCACCCTCGTGCCTCTCCGCTCCTCCCAGTCCTCCGGTTGGCCCTGCCTCTCGTTCTCTTGCTCCAGTGCTCACAGCCTCGGCACGTGAAGGGACACTGCACGTGCACATTGCTGTAGCGTGTGAGGTGAGGAGAGATTTAAAGACACGCGATCACAAACACTCACTACACACACCTACATCCTCTCCCTCCCCTCCTTATCTCTGTCTTGATCTCCCTATGTACAGTAAGACCTTAGTGTTCAGTAAATGGCTGTTTGGACCTGAATTGAACATAAAACCGACCAAACCAAACCCCTTTGTCAGTGCTGTGAGATGCATTTGTTAAATGTCTCCTCTGTCTCTTTCTCTCAGGCAGCCTAAATGTTAAACCTAGCTCAGTGTGAAGGGTAGCCTACAGGAAATTCCTGTCGTTGCTTTCTCAACCCCTCCTTGTTGTTCCCTCTCTGTCAAGTTAACTCAGCGTTAAGGGATTCCATTTGGCTTCACAGAAAATGATGCTTGGTCACCATAGGAGAGGAGTTCAATATGAGTACTGAGGACAACTTAAAGAGCTGAATCACATGAAGACTTTACTACAGCCTTCTCTCTAAGGACATAACCACCCTGTATTGATACAGGGTCACCATGGTAACTGCCATGTCACTGATCCTCCATTTTAGTCCTTCATCTAGTTGCCACTTCACAAGGCCAAAACAACATGGCACCATAATCCTTGCTTCATTTGGCCAAACTGGACCACTGAATACATTGTCGATACCATGTGAACTACGATACATTCACCAACCACCCACCACCCCTACAATCCCTTTCCATAGAATCACCATAAACCGTCTCAATCTCCACCCCTCTCCCCATGTTCCTACTGAAGATGTGTACAATAAACAGATGTACACTGTTCCGTATTGTATCCATGGGATAAAATCATCATAGAAATCTCTGTATGTTGCCCTCCCCTCCTCCGACACTCGGTTCGGGTTACTCACCATAGTCAAGTCCTCCCTGCATGTTGGACTGGGCCACCTCCAGGCCGATGAGCGACGGGGAAGATGAGGATGACGAGGAGGAGGCTGAAGAGCAGGGTGGGGGCGATGAGGGGGGGCACTGGGAACTCTGATTGGGCACCGCCGACTGGGAACTCTGGGATGGGATCTGGGCTGTACTGGAACTGTTCTGGCCGTGGACTCCGCCCATGCCGTTCTCTGTGAGGAATTCCTCCAGGTCCATGTATTGCAGCTGGAAGAGGCCTCCTTCCACTGGCAGGGTCCTCTCCCACAGGAGGGGTCCCAGGAACGCAGACTGGTTAAATCCTCCAGCTCCTCCTCCACTGACGTTACTGTTGCTGCTGCTCACCCCGCTGCTGCCGCTACGCATGTTGCAGCCGCCGTTCCCGCCACCCAAGGAGTCCTCATCCATGTCTGTGATGGTTCTGTCTTTGTCTGGGATGGTGGGAGAGAGACAAAATGGAGGTTATTGGTTAGTAAAGGATGAACAGGGGTTGGAACTCTCAAGAGTTGTTGTCACATCAAATGTTTGACCCTTGGTGCTGTCAGAGGTGATTTGGGGATTATAATTTTTTTTTTTAAGTGTCATGGTATCCCACTATATACACACCCTCAAGTCTGGTTCCTCACAAGGTTTCTTCCATATACACTCTTTGCTTTTCAGTTTTGGGGGGGAACTACTTAGGGTCATATGACAGGATATAATTATCTTATGTCCAAAGCTGTAGGCGTTCTTGTAAACCTATTTCATTTAATTAAATGAGACAAGAGGGTGCTGTGGCCCAAGCCTCATAGCTGTTGAGGCCCAGAGGCACAATGATCCTATAGATGTGTCAACTCTACAGATACTGAGAGATAGATGATATCTGTAGAATGGTGTGACCGTTGGATGCATCAGCTGCACTGCTATGTGCACAAACACCACTGAATGCTTCAGTCAGACCGTAACAGATGGTCATACAAGAAACTGCACAAGAATCCAAATCAGAATGCTGGATGAAAAGCAATATGATTTTTACTACATGTCTGCATGTCTATGTCTATATTTGGTGAGACAAATGAATTTGGTAATATAGGCATCCATACCACAGGCCTCGCTGGTACTGTTTAGCATGTCAGATATTATACCAAAAGATGTCGTCTTAATCTGCATGCTAATCTAAAACTATGCCAAGGGATTGGAGGGGCTGAGATTATAATCCATATGAGAACATCATGCTCAGCTCACAGCAGAGTGCAACATGGGATGGCACCATCATTCTATTGGACATTTGGGGGTCATTATTGGACAGTGAGTGACCTTTGTGTTTGGATAAAAGTGTTTGTTATGCCTAATGACCATGTAATAATGTGTTACAGGGATAATGGCATATTGGTTTCCTTACCCTGTAAACTGTCTATGGAGGTATGACAGTAGTTTCCCTGGCACTGTTTCCACATGCTAACGTTTTAGCATTTGTGGACAAATCCTATTCAAGTCATGGGACCGATATTAGCATGTCCAAATCATCCAAAAGTATCTCAAGTTGATTGTGAAGCTCAACAAAGTCACTTATAGATGATTTGAACATGATTACTATCCCATAATATGCTTTCTGGTTTACTGCTCTATACTATAGGAGTGGTTGGATTCGATTAACATTTTCCAACGAGTATTTGATCCTACACTCTTAGAAGCAAGGGTTCCAAAAAGGTTATTTGGCTGTCCCCGTAGGAGAACCCGTTTTGGTTCCAGGTAGATCCCTTGTTGGTTGCAGGTAGAACCCTTTTGGGTTCCATGCAGAACCCTCTACATTGAACCCAAAAGGGTTCTACCTGGAACCAAAAATAGTTATTCAAAGGGTTCTCCTATGGGGACAGCCGAAGTACCCTTTTAGGGTCTAGATAGCACCTTTCTTTCAAGAGTGTAAGTTCTATTCTGATACAAAGTTTCCCTATTCTGGTCCTGACCTGTATTATCAGTAGTAAAAATACAAACTGACCATGAATCAGTTCTAAAGGACAACTGCCACCACCATGTATATCCTATGGTGTGTGTTGGTTGCAGAATGTCAATCATGAATCATCATTCAGAGCTGAGTTCTGTACTGAAGAACCACACCAGTCAGACAGTGGTGCATGTGTCATGTGCGTGTGACAATGGCAGGGCCAGATATTAAATTATGCTGGTGAGCACAGCTGTCTTCACTGTACTGTACTCAATTGAGTCAGGCAGACAATGGAGACTGGTAGATATGATTTCATTGAATGTCAGTTACAAAATATGCTAAATAACAGAAAAACAACATAGGCATGCAGTGTCTGTTAGCTTAAGTGCAGCAAACTCCATCAGCAACATTGTTGCACTGTAGAGCCTTCAGAGGTAACAGCATGATAACAATGTAACAATCAAATTAAATCAAAGTTATCTTCTCACCTTTAACGTCGCAGCAGTCTTTGAGAATTGCACGGTCTCCCTTCATCGGATGCTGCAGGAGGGATTTCAAACTAGCCATGGAGTTGAGGTGTCCACCGCTGATGGAGCCACCAGACTGGTTGCAATTCCCGAACTGTGGGCTAGCGCCGGCTGGGAGGTCCGGGGTCAGGAGCTGGGTGAGCTGCCTGGACATAGTTGGCCGGACCTGGTTGTTGATTAGGATCCTGGGGCGCAGGCGGAGTCGAAATGACTGGCAGATTGATCACCGCTATTCAATTAACGAGAATATTGAATGAACATTTATTATCATTAGAATTGGGTACAAACCAGGTGGAATGAATAGTCTATTTGAAATGACATTACAAACTTGTTGAAGTAATATAAAACGCATATGTGAGTGCATATCTCGACAAGCTATGAGAACATTAAAGTTTGACTCCCAGGCTCAGTATACCAGAGTGTAGCGATAGTTGCAAAACGTGTCCCTTTGATTTGTTTAGAATGTCAATAAACATGTTCTTACCTTTCCCTCTATTTAGGCTATGAAGTGTTCTTATATCCACTGTTGTATCATTATAATAGACAGTATTCCAGTAGATATGGTGCAACAGTATATTATTTTAAATCCCCGGTGCAGATCAAGATGTTATTCTCCAATAGAGACCAGTTGTAAAACGTCAAACTAATGACTGGTGCCCATGGTCAATTCAAAGGTGGACAAAATAAAATCCGAGCTGGAAAACAATAAGTTGTTGTCGAAAAATATCCTGAGTTGATCAACTCCCCAAACAAATGACGATTCAAAAATGATCAAAATGAAACTCGAAGCAAGGAAAAATAATGTCCTACTCCACAATGCCAAATGAACAAATAATGAAGTGCGAAAAACAGAGAAGGCTCTGAGTACGCGCGCTATTTGTCGGGTGACAAGCTGTATTACTTTTTTCTTGAAGCTTTCCTGTCGCTCTATCGTTCTTTCGGGAGGGGGGGGTCTTCTTTTCCCCCGCGTACTTTGTGAAGCCAATGTACTGAAGCACGGGCTTGGATTTGGGCTGCGCGACGGCTGTCCTCTCAGCTGGAACGAACACGGGCAGTTCACGTGACGTCACAACTCATAGGGCAAGGCGCGAGAGAAGGCATGATTGGCTTATTTGTTCAATATGCATGACAAACACACAACCCCCCTCGTGCCACACCTCGAGGGGGCACGCCAAGCACTTGTTGTTTGTATGCTCATGGACAGACGGACGAAAACAAATGGACAGTTAGCAATCACCCGCCACCGTTATCATTATGACTTTGAATTAACGTCTTTAAATGACACTAGCAACTGAGGGGACCTTGATACATATCCTCTATAGAACGTTCATCTAGGCATACAGATTATTGCCCAAATAGATTGCCAATGTGATTATTTCATTATAATGGCAATGGGCCCTGCACCATTCTATGAGCAAGCAACTGAGTGTAGACTACAGTTTTCCCAGTCCGCTTGTAATCCAGAGAAAACGTGAGTGGCTGCCGGGTTTTCAGGCGAAAGGAACACAGCAGCACGTTGCTTCCTAAAAGCAGAATAGCTGTAATAGCGCACATGGCCCAGTCACGAGGAGGTGCAACCCTTATGCATGTTGCTCTAGTTTCGATTGGTTGGAGAAAATAATGTCTCCTCCCCTAGTGAGCGCTTATTGGAAAGAACTAGGCCACCCGCCCCGCCCTACGGATTCCCCCCATGCTACGGCCGCGTGAGACCGATTCAAAGCAGAACAGCGCGAGGTGTCTGCAGTACTGTATTTTAACCCACAGTCAAAGAGCCACAGGAAATTGTTTCCTTTTTTTTTGACTGCTAGTCGGACATCGTGAAAACAATATTTAGACAGATCCCAGGAACAATTATACATCCTTCTGAGGATATTACTGTGTGTACCAGTCACTTGTTTTCTCTACAAATAGGCATATGCCAACAGCATGAGTATAATTCATGGGGAAACAATTGATACATTGATTGATGATAAACTATCATACATGTGTGTTTACTGCAAAACGAACATTGCATGCCTTTATGCCTGACCTATTCATGATAATTCATCTGTTAGAACAATTTGAGAAGGTTTGAGAGAGTATAGAACAGACCTACAGAAGAGGTAGTTAGAATATAGAAAAGACTGACAATGACCTTAAATTACATTCACATGGTCTAAAAATGGTTTTCTATTTTAAATCATAATCAATTTTGCTTTAAGCTATAGTAGGCTCTTGTTATTGTGGCAGCACCATCTCACCAGGTTAAATGTACATAGCGAACAAAGGTGACTCTGATTTGATAGGTAGGCTATAATATGCTTCCCCGGCTGTAGTCCTACATGACATGTGGGAAATGCACTAACACACGAACAGACCAGGTATCTAGAAATTAAAATGATAGTTAGCATTTCATGTTTCTTTTTGTATTTAGACATGAATGATTGATGTTTAGTAGTATTTGGTGTTGAAACAGAGGGAATAAACATAATGAAGCGAAATGTGCATATCCCTCTATAGCAGTTAGTGTGACAGTGCTGCTGCCACCTAAAAAATACTTAAGTCAAACCAGAACAACAGACCACAGCTGTCATATTTCATTAAGGTGAACTCTAATACTGTAGTCTACATTACAATAGCCTATATCCACACAAACTAACAGAACTAGGTCAGTAGGACAGCCATAACTGCCTTGCAATTCTGTATGTAGACTATGTATGTATGCATTTATGTTGATGTTCTATCTGTGTCGTACACAAATAGATTTATCTCACACTGGCATGCAAGCATGAGTCTGCAAACACACACACACATTTGTACACACTTGGTCACTCAGTCACTCACATGCACGCACGGCTCAGACATGCGCACTCACTGACACACACAGCTCAGACATGGACACTGCACGTTCCGACTCTTGAATCCACCCCCTATCGGTGTAAAATACATGTGACTGCCACACACTAAAACACAGGGGCCAGAGTAGTGAGTAGAAATGAGTTGCCTAATGCCATCTAGTGGAATGAACATAATACTGCAGGCTGTAGATGTCCATTATTTATTTATTTTGGGTGGTTGTGAGTTGTGGCCATTTCAAATTGGGGTCATAGAAAGAAAGCAAAGCAACAAAAATAAGCATTTCTGGTTGAGTACACAACATGAATTGAATTGACCTGTTGGATAACCATAGTTGTGCTAAGTTGAAATGCATTTGTATATCCATGATGACATCCTGAAATCCATCAGGCCCACACAGCTATTTAACTATATCTGGGACAAAACTATTATACTGATTTTGGTATTTGTAACATTTTTCTCATTATAGAGTCAATACCCACATGATTAGTTATCAGTAACTATGCCGTTCTTCATCATTAGCCTTACATGATACATGGAGAAAAAGAACAGCAGAGAACACTTATGTTTTATTCAATGCTGAAGTATAATCAACAACTATCTTTGTTTTAAGTAAATATAGTGATATAAATGTACTTAGAACTATTCTTTTTCTTTAGAAGATAAAACAAGGCCTGACAGGGTTATGAACATGAGGACAGGATAGAATCCAGGTTTGGCAGGTAGACAGATGGAGTTAAACACACATTAATGCATGTAATCATAACTGCTTTTGCTACTATGAAGGAACAGTAAAAGCTAAATAAAGTACTTTGTGAAAACAGAAACACAGCAGTGATAAGATATTAACACAATATACGTTACAGTGAGCTTTGTTCATCCTGTCTTGATCTCAATATCTTGGTATAAAAGCTACAATTGTTTCCACAGGCATGAAAATGAAATAAAGTCATGATTAGCAAGGCTTTTTGTAAGATACACTTTTTTGTCTGGAAGTGGTATTCACTTCAATCTATTAAGATTCTCAAATGTATTTTTAAAGACGTGATTAAATCACTGGGGACATTTTTCAGGACTTTGTTAACTTACGCTTAAAACACGTCCTTTTTGGATGTACTGAATTAATCATCACATAGTGAGTTCACAACCTCCGCAACAAACTGACCAAAAAACACACATGCACCGACAAACAGACTGCCTCTCTACCAACCAGAAGTCTGTGTCCCACCCTCTCCCTACTCCTACTAAATGCACTTTTTACATTAAAAAAATCCCCAAAAGGGCTCTAGGTGAACATCAACAAGACATAGTACACAGCAGAGACAGAGTTATCATACAGCTAGGGGTATAGAAGGGATGCTAGTAAGGCTGAGGGGGTAGAGTTAAATTAGCAGGTCAAATCACCTAAACATGTCTAATAACTGCACAGTGTCAGCCAAGCATAGTGTCAATGCACTTAAGGGTTAATGATCATATGAAAACAGTCATGTCTTTCAACATCCTCCCATACAGTTTGGATGGAAGAATTCCGGGTGATCCTTGGTTGATCTACAGTAGTTCATGTTGTTAAAACACTCGTTCTAACAGTCAGTGGGTTGAGTTGATGAGGTCCAGACAGACACCAGACCAATTCAATCACCCCCCCAAAGGCTTTTGTTTTTTAAAGTCCATCTTCTTCTATGTATACTCCATAACTGATAACCTCTCCCTTTCCTATCAATGAAAATCTAAATGCCACTACCTTAGAAGTCAGCAAGCTCAGTATCTGTACAATGTAAGCAGGGAGTGCGACATCTCCCCCTGCTCCTCTCTGCTCTTCCTCTCCCCCGCCCTCTTGGACAACTTCAGGCGGATAGCGCCACCTCGTGGAAGTCCCTTGGCCCTATGTCGGCAGGTCACCTTGTGCCTGCGGAGGAGGGGGGCGTTCCAGAAGCGAGCAGAGCAGCGTCTGCAGGAGAAGGACCCTCGGGCGCGATGAGTCGCCCGGTGGATGAAGGCTTCCAGGAGCCTGTGAGACTGCTTCCCACACACACCGCAGCACAGACGCTCCTGGGGGGACAGGACTCTCTGGGTGTGTTTAGCTGCCCTGTGGGCTAGCAGGCCGGCCTGGCGGGCGAACATGGCGTGGGGACAGATGGAGCAGGAAAAACGTTTCACTGGGACTTTGAGAGATGACAGGATTTGTATCTTCATCCCTCTTGTTGTGACCAGCTCATATCCTCCCCCTCCCGCTCCCCCCCCTCGTCTAATCTTCAACAGAAGCTTTTTCTTCCTCAGCTGTTTTTGCAAAACAGACCTCCTCTTCCTCTGGTCTTTCCTCACCTCGTCTCTGACGAAGCCTGAGGACTCCCCCCACATGTCCCCCCTTCCCTCCCTCCTGTCGGACTTTCTCTTCTTCTTGTGTCTCCTCATGTCATCGTGTGATTGGATGTTCCTGGGGTGTGGTTGCTGGGACTGTGGCTCTGAACGGTGGTGGTGATGTGAAGAATGGTGGTGGTGGTGGTGGTGATGGTGGTCGGATGGCAGCTCCGTGAGGGGCTGGAATGGAGCTGTGGTGTGAAGGGTGTGACTACTGGACCCAGCTGGGTAAATGTGCTCCCCTTTCACCCTTGCTGGGGAATGCTGGTGCTGAGGGGGCATGATTGTGGAGTTGGGTGGCAGGGGCTGAGAGTAGGGAGGGACGCTGGAGGCTGAGGAGTGGGCTGTACCAGCATCATAGAAAAGGGGAGAGTAGCCAGCTGGGGGCTGAGGTGGCTGTTGTTGATGACTGTGGGTGACAACACTGTGACTCTGCTGCCCCCCGTGGCCCTCAGTGGAAGGTGCCATCTGAAGGAGGGCGTTGGTGGCTGCCTCGCTCTCTGACGCAGTCCCACTCACTCCACCACCAGCTGCACTGTTTACCCCTGACCCACTGCCGTCCCCTTGTGCGTTGTCAGGGCCGGTGCGGGCCAGGCCGTGCTGCGACAGCCTGTGTCGAGTGAGGCTGTTGGAGTAGGCAAAGGCCTTCCCACACACCTCGCAGCTGAACAGCTTCTCACCTCCGTTCTCATGGACCGTCTGGTGATGAGCCGTCAGGTGGAAGTGATGACGGAAAGACTTCCAGCATATGGCACAGGTGTAGAGCCTGGGTGGGGGCTGGCTGTTGGAGCCTTGAGGCTTGACATCTTGGGGGTATGAATAATAGGAGGAGGAGCTGTTTCCTTGGTTCTGTTCCCTGTCTTGGCCCATCCCACATGACGGGTTTGTGTTGAAGTTGTTGAGGTTCTCCCCTCCTGGTGTTGTGGGGACCTCTTCCAGCTCCCCTTTCTGATGGAGTTTCCCGTGCCTCTTGAGGCTCTGGGAGTAGCCAAACTCTTTCCCACACAGGCTGCACTTGTAGTTCTTCTCCCCAGAGTGAACGGTGTGGTGCTTGGTGAGGTGGAAGGCCTCTCTGAAGTGCTTCCCACATGTACTGCAGCGGTGGGGCTTCTCCCCAGTATGGACACGGTCGTGCCTACGCAGGGTCTCGCGGCGTGCAAACCCCCTGCCGCAAACACTGCACAGATATGGCCGCGGGATGTTGCTCGACTCCCTGGGAGCTCTGGGGGTGTACTGCCTGCGTTTAGGGGGAGCGTTGGGGTCTTTGGGCTTTCTGGGTTTCCGGGTACGTTTTGGTTTGGCAGCAGGGTTCTGTGGATCATTCCCCTGCTGTTGGTTGTGGTTCACATTACCACTCATACCATCCTGGTTCCCTGCTCCTCTATAGGTCTTATCCATCCCAGATGTTGATGAAGGGGACCCCAAGGGGCCTAAGTCCAGCCCCCCCAACAGTCCTCCGATGATATCCCTCCTATCGTCGCCTCTGTTCCCACTGTTCATATCACAGTTGGCGGCAGCTGCGGCGGCGATGGCTGAGATGGCGTTGTTGACAGAGCTGGTGACGTCGTCTTCAGAGTCATCCAGGAGAGAGGACAGGGGGAGGTGCTGTTGGTGGTGATGTTGGGTTTGACTCTGAGGGTGGGGGTGCAGCGTCGGGGCCAATGGTGCCTTCCTCAGCGCCGGGCCCACCATCCCACTGCCACAGGGGGAGGCTCCAGAGTAACACGGAGACGGGTTACCTTGAGAACGGTGGTCGTCATGGTAGCCTGTGTAACGATTCCGAGAGTAATCAGTGGGGTATTTACCATCTGGCCTGTCCCTGCTGTTAGCATTCCCTCCCCTCTCTGACTGAAACAGACCACCATCACACCCTAGCCTTGACTTCTGACCTCCCTCACCTCCCATGATCACACCCTCTTCATCTTCCTCAGTTTTCCCATAAATCACCCCTCTACTACCCTGGTAATCCCCACCTCCTCCACCTTCTCCTCCGCCCCCTCCTCCCATTCTGCCCTCCCCTACAGCTCCTTCCTTGCTGCTGCCCTGTGGTTTTGATGCCCTACCTGGCTTGCCGCATGTGCCAGAGGCAGCATGGTTGAGTAGAGAGGTACTCTCCCGGAAGCATCGACCGCAGGCTGGACAGCGGAAGGGCTTGTCCTGGTGAATCTTCTCGTGTCGCGTCAGCGACTCACGGCGGTTGAAAGCCCGGGAGCAGATGCTGCAGCCATACGGGCGAGCCTCTGAGTGGATGACGCCATGCTGGAGGAGGTGCCCCTTTTTCTTGAAGTGCTTGCCACAATCTGAGCAATTGAAGGTCTTGTCAGGGCTGGGGCAGGAAGATGAGGCCTGGACTGAGTTGGATGATTGTTGGGAGGACAGCGAGTTAGATTGAGAGTTCAGATCCTGGGTGGAGTGTTCCTGGGTGGAGTGTGGGAGAGTGGGGTCAGTTAGTGGTTGGATATGAGTTGGGTTTGGGTTAATGCTGACATTATTGCTAGTACCTGCTGCCGTAGACTCATGCATACGCAGGTGCCTGCGAAGACTGGAGAGGTGAGTGAAGGTTTTTCCACACTCACCACAGTTATAGAGGGGCTCAGTGTCAGCCTGTGTAGATGCAGATGGCATGGAGCCCATGTTATCAGGTTTGGATAGGTGAGAACCATTAGTAACCAGGACTGATGCTGCAGTGGAGGAGGGGCCAGAGGAAGAGGAGGATGAGACAACTGATGATGATGATGATGAAGAGGCAAGGAGGGATGGATCTCCTCCCAAACCTGACATGCCAACCCCTCCACCCCCCCCCCCAACCAGCCCTGGGGAGGGGTCGTGGCCCAGTCCCCCTGCACTGCTGCTAGCATTGGGGTTCCCACTGCTGTGGCCGCTGCTGCTGTTACTGCCGCCATCTGACTTCCTCTGTGGCAGGTAGCCAGCCATCGCTTTCTTCCTTCTACTGCTGCTGCTTCCGCCCCCACTGCTGTCCCCCTTGCCGTCATCCTTGGAGAGGGACAGATGAAGCGGCAGGGGGAGCGGCAGGCCTGCTTCCTGCTGCATCAGAGAGGCCAGCTGGTTGGAGGAGAGCACTGGGATGCCCTGGAAGTCAAAACCACCCAGGGAAGAGGGCTGGGAGCCTGGGTGTAGGGGGTGGTGAGGGTGGGAGTGAGAGTGGGGGTGGGACAGGGTATGGGGAGGCAGCTGCTGCTGCTGTGGAGGCTGTTGCTGTGGCTGAGCGGTAGAGAGGCCATGCGAATGAGAGGAATGCAGAGCTGGAGGCGGAGCAAGGCCTGAGCTAGATCCCTCACTCTGAGCTAAACCTATCCCCAGGTGGTTGTGGGTTCCCTGTTGAACCAGAAACTGCTCTAAGCTAGCGTTAGCAGGCACCCCAGAGAGAAAGTACTGATTAGCAGCTAGCATGCAACTGAACTGCTGATGAAGGCTCCGTGCATCAGACTGGGCCCCAACCAGCTGGTGTCCCAGAGAGGTGACTGCACTGCTACTGGGGGGATTGTTAGTTACCACTGAACTGGAGGGGGAGGGGGAAGAGGATGAAGGGCCAGGTGATGCTTGGGGGACAGAGAGGCCTGGATGCAGAGGGGGTGGTGGAGGTGGGGCAAGTCCCAACCCCCCAGCACCCCCACCACTGCTACCCCCAGAAAAGTGCTCGAAGCGGCCGACCCCAGAATGCAGTTGCTCCTGTGCCAGAGCTGCCTCTGTCGGGTGGAAGGAACGCAGGAACTGTGGGTAGCCCGACACATGGCTTGAGCTGCTGCTACTCATCTTGCTTGACTTGGATCTTGAGCTATGTGAGGACGAAGAAGGTTGTTGTTGTAGAGGGGGAGGAGGAGGGGCGCTCATTTTTGCGAAAATAGAGGCAGAATCGGAAAAGGCGTTGCTTCTGGCCCCTTGGAGGGACCCAAGGCCTAGCCCAGACAGGAGAGCTCCTGAGGTCTCGGCCTGCTGTTGTTGTTGCTGCTGGAGCTGGTGCTGGTGAAGCTGCACCTGCTGCTGATGCTGTAGCTGTCGTTCTAACCCAAGGCCTTTGAACTGATGGGCCTGGTGTCCGCTTAACATCTCTATTATGTCCAAATTGTATTTTCCAAATTGGAACATCTCCCACTCACTGGCACATGGGGGTGCAGGAGCCACACCTCCAGCACCAGGAGCAGCGACTATGATCCCACCACTGCCGCCAATGGACGAGCTTCGGCCGAGGGATCCTGCAGTGCCACTATTTGACCTGGAACTGCCTGAGTCGCCTCGGCTCGATCCCGAACTCCGACCGATAACACTGCCGGTCCCCCCTGTTCGCGCACTTCGGCTGCTGCTACTTCCGCCCGATCGTCCACTGCCCCCACTCTCCATCCAACAGGAGAGGGAGCAAGTGTGTGGGGAATGGGGTTATTTAGTGTAAAGGGTATTTTTTCTCAAATGCAAACAGTTCTCACAGTTCTTTTCAACGTGGATACCGTATTCTCTTTTTATCTTGATGGGTTGGTGCCATTTTATTTAGACTTAAACACTTTGTACAGTTTCATGGGGAGAAAAGGCCTTGTTTTGGTGTGCAAATGTTGTTGGTCTGTTGTTGGTCTCTTGGTGTTTTATGGCACAGAACAACCTTTATTAGAGAGCACTTCAGTCAACAGCTGTTGGTTGGCTGTTTCAGTTACAGTGTTTTCATCCATATAATCGTTTCCCTTCATCCACGTCAGTTTATTCACTCATTCTCTGGGAAGAGATTATGTTTTCTTCTCCTCACTGAAAAACAGAGACTACATTAGTCAAGATTCATATTTCTGTTTGATAAAAACTGTTAAATTGAACAGCTGACATTTGTAAATACACCAACATTTGTACAATTATGATACACCACTGTATGTATGATAAAATAACATTTTCTTTAGCTTAAAATAAATCACACACAACAACAAAAAAGGTATATAATATATACACACGTATATATTGTTTTTAAATCATGTCATTTTAAAATTATTGAAAAGGGATAAAGTATGTGATGAAAATGCAATCACGAACCTCGAACATCACATTCATAGATGCCACAAAACAAATTATACATGGTTTTGATAACAATGTGTATATTTATGTTGTATTATCCAGGGCGCAATTGAAAAAGAGAGCTAGGTCTCAATATGTCGCACCTGTTAAAATTAAAATAAAGGTTAAATAAAATAAAAATTAGTAATAATATATTTTTTTAAATGTCAGTCTTACTAAAAATTAATCGTTTTCCAAATGTAAGTATAGTATGCCGAATGACTATTTTATTACTACTGTTATTAGAATGTATTTATTGTTTATTACTAGGGTATTACTACTGCATATAGTTTCGTATGAACTGAGCAATGTGTCACACTTTTTAAGTCCCCCTAACTGGAAATAAAACAATAATTATTATGAATTATTATTGCATGTTTATAAGACGTCGGCGAAATATTGACCACGTTATGGAAAATCTTAACTTTGAATTTTGACAGATGCCAATGAGTCAAAATATGTGTTTCCCCGACAGCGGAGGGAGATGGATTTTATTTCCCAATCGCATCTTTTTGATTGCCTTTCACATTAGTAGTGTAGATGACCAATCCTGTGTGGAGGACAGAAATTCAGAATCAGCAACTGTTTTCAGCCACTGCAAAAATTGCATAACTGCACAATACTAGCTACGGGAACTACTAACTTTGGGTTGCACATTGCTTTGACAAACATTGGGGGTTTTGCAAAGAAGCGCTTACATGCAAAACTGACAGCTTTTGGTATAACATTCTGCTATTTAGCTAGCAGATATCGCATGCAACCCATTCAAATACACAACACACACGGCTTGCTATCTATAGCATAAAAAAAATATGCATTCAAAAGTCAATGAATGCCTCTTGGCAGAATGAAATACGAAATTGCTTATTTACCTTCACATCCAAGTACAAGTTCAGGATGCGGCCTGTCACGCCTTCCTACCATCTAGCTATCATTCGCTTAGCTCTCCATTTCTGCGTACTGTTTTCGACTCGTTAGCCATAGCCATGTTCACTGATGCTGAGCTAGGTGAATGCTCGGCTCCCTTTCGCTTTTAAATAATCAGTATTTGAGTCTGCAACCTTTTCCTCGCCATTTGACAGCCTCAATCCCCATTGGTAATGATGAGTTGGTGATGTTTTTGTCGGCTTAAATGTTTTGGACGGTCGGTTATAAAAAAAAAAAATTGTGTGTGTGTGTGGTGGGGGGGGGGGGGGGGGGGGGGTGGGGGGGGGGGGGTAAAGGGAATGACGTGTGCTCACTTAACATTGGTCCTTTCCGGCCCGTGAAATATTTCCGGGTAGCATAACCTGTGGTTCAGTAGTTGTTTTGGATAGCAAGCATGCTATCTATAGCTAACTGATATTTTGCATTGGATTATTCTTATTTCCATTTTATAAAGATTTTTATGGTATATTATGTCAAGTCGTCACCCGTGTAGGTATCCGAATGACAAATAATGTGATAAAGATACGTCAGAAATAGATTCAGACTCTGCGGGAGGTTGAAGCCATTTTAACTGGCTTCATGCTGCAGCTGGGCATAGCATTCACCAACCAGACTTGTTAAAATGGCTGCCGTGTATTTGCTAACTTGCATTTCATTGTCATTCATATAAAACGTTTAAAATGCCTAGATGTTTGGACAAAAAAAAGTACGCTTGTCATTCTGGCACGTGCGGGGTGACAGGCTTTGTCATGCAAATGTTGTGTTTCATTGAAATGGTAATGTCACTGGATCAGGGGTAACTCCTGAAGGCTATTGGTGCAGGCTTTTGCTCCAAACCCGTGGTAACATACCTGATTCAGTTCATTAAGGTTCTGGAGAACAGTTATAATTTCGTTGAAATTAAAGCTTGCATGACAAGTAGTGGTTGCCATATTAGCTAGTGATTTAGTTGTAGCCTACTGTAGATTTAGGAACAACTTCCCACAGAATGTCTAACATTTATTCAATCTTACCTGTCAGTAAAGTCACTTCATATGAGAATAGTTGAGTAGGATGGCTAGTTTATCACTACAAATATCATACAATTTCATCAGTACTTGAGTAAGACCCTGATGAAAGAAACAAGTCTGACAACCTTTTCCACCAACTTTATTTTACAAATGTAGTGTTCGATCACTGCTGTATCCAAGGGGATCAAAATGCATTGGAGAAATTAAAAGTAGGCCTTTATATATTCAAATTAATAATAGTCATGAAAACATTCATGAAGTTCACTTGTAAATATCATCCCATACAAATCTATATAATCTCATACAAATCTAGATTTAGATTTATCCTTCCTCGTTCTATATAGGTTTAAATTCATTAATGATGGTGTCGAAACATACACCTATTCATTCATCTCTTTGTGTCATATTTCATTCACCATCTATTACATGTGTTATTTGTCATTACTCATCAAAAATATCCCTGTTGCCACATAATAGGCTATATAGAAATATGTTAAATGTTAAGCATTTGGGTGGTCACTATACATTCCACTAAATACTCACATATAATTTGTTGAAGCCTCAAATTAATGTGTTATAGAAGAGAGCCACAACCCATTAGAATATTCTGATTGTACTAGCTATACAAAATACAATATACTTACACAAAAAAAGGTTTACCATGTACAAAATAATGGCAGAAGTGTATGTAATGACTGTTTCAATGGTTATGGCTTGTGGCGATAGTACAGACATTGCTACAGACTTTCTGTGACTTAAATACAAATCTAAAACTAGGTTAGCTGTCCTAATTCCCTGAAAAAAGACACTGTTACTGAACATTCAGGTTGTTACTGTTATACCCTTTTTACCTACCTGTGTTTAAGACATTAATGTAAACACATACATTGTGACATCATGTGTTAACCCTTTGGGTTTTATTGGGTTAGGCTGTGGTGTTAGTAAGTGTTTCAATTTGGTCCCAAACCCAGAACTTTTCCCTCCCTAGTCCCTATCAATATTGTCTGACCTTGTGAACGGTGAGTGTAATGATTCCACCCCAACACGTGGAACCAACACAACTTTTGCTAATACCTATGCAATATTTTCAAATAGTCTAGATACTGTAGAAAAGTAATAAAGCCCTGTATTCAGGCATATGGTCAATGCATTACCAAACCATGGAGTTGACATGCATCAAGATTAGACAGTGTTAGTTTGAATCCCCATTTTGTGTTCAGATGTAACAAAAACAAACAAAATGTCATGAGAAAGATAGGTATCTAAAAACATGTAAACACTTAAAATCTCACTAAGAAAAATAACACCAACATCATTACTATAAGATAACCATTAATTATAACAACAATTATAATAATCATTAATAATAACACTTGTTGTAATCATGACAATAACCGACACGGACTACCCAGTGAACACCGTCTGACGCCGACGTCCATGGACATCTAAAAGATGCCATTTTGCTCACTGGGTAAGTTACCATTGTGTATAGGAAGATTGTCAAAAGAAAATCTTTATCAACATGTCAGTCATTTTATCTCCTGAATTATGTCAGATTTTTTTCTTCTGTCCATTTGTAAGCAATATGAGACACTTTGTATACTGTAGATGATATATATATATACAGTTATACTTCTCTCTTAGTCGAATACAAGTCTGTTCATTTTCTTAAGTCCCTTAAGTTTATCAAACACAGCCCCGCGCATCACCAGTGACTGAGTGTCCTTTTTTGCTGAATGTAAACCACTAAGACGTGATACAAAATATGTCTGTCTTTATCTGGTGCAAATATCAGGGGATTGTGCAAAAACGTTTCTGTCTTAGTGTTTCCCTCTTTGAGCTGGGCTGGAAAAAAACTGCTCATGTTTTTTTTTACAAGTTTGACTCCAGGCTTCTACAGGACATTAGTACTCACACGTCAGTGACAATATCAACACCACAAATTAAGTGAAAGCATTAATATGCTGTATTATATGGTCCAAAGCCACACATGTAGGATAGGATAGCCCTTAATATTAAGCATTATTATTGATATTATGACATTTCTACCTAATAGAGAACGGTTGGAGTGTGTTACTACGAGCAAGGTCCTCTTCTGATGAAGGGCATCCTAGCCAACCAAGTCTCTTCTGAGTCTCACCCTCATATCTGACAGCTTCATCATTGGAGTCATCCTACAGTATGCATTATAGTCCACTGCCTTGTTACAGTCAAGTCCCTAGACACATACACTTTGGCTTGCTCTGAAGCCAATCATTTGTATTGTCCTGTAGAAATGTTGGCTTGTGTCAATTCTCCTCTGGTGAGATTAATAAAATGGTGATTGTCAGACGTGCTTTCTCTGTGGTATTTTATTTGTATCCCAATGCATGGCTTTGAAGGTCAGTCATATTATGAAGTGCAACACCTGCATCATAGTGTACTTTTTGTGCTCTATGAAAGAAAATAACCTGTAGTTGCAGTAGCTAATCCTCCTATTGGTAGGCTGATCAACTCAGAAGTTCCTCGTCAAACATAGTGACTCATGGCTCAATCAGATTTGGTTGTTCTGATGAAGACAGGTGGGTCACAGGGGAACTCCAGCTAGAAGTTGCACTTAGGCACAGATTTAGGATCAGCTCAACCTCCCCAAATGCTGAGCATAACTATTAGGCGGTGGTGGGATGCAAAACTGACCTCAGATCAGTTACTGGGGGCAACTAGAGAATGTATGGAAGCAATTTTCTCAAGGTCACTCATTCTTTCACACAAGAAGCAACTATCGACAGCTCTGTTTTCCTGCGTCACAATGAGGCGGGCTCACTCGTACACCACTCCCCGGATTCAATACCCTACATCATCCGACATTCCACATCATAGGTCATGAAGATCATCAGTTCAATGCTCCATGGGGAAAATAGCATCCTTTGATACAAGTGTAACCTGTTTTTCTATGTAACACTGAAGTACACAGTCTGGCCGTACACCACTCTTCTCTCTCTCATACGTAGATGTATTATCTGTATTATTATTGTCCCTCCTTTCTAATATGGCTCAAAAGTTTCTTTATTCTGTAAAACATTTGATATAAAACACAAGGTTATGCATGAACAAACAAGTTTCTTAACTAAGTCCTAGCTATCTAATTTCTCCCACGTTTTTTTTCAGTTATTCATGGAATCAGTGTATGGCAATATGGCACATTAGATATGAAATATGGCTGATGTATCACATATATAAAAATGGCAGGATAATTCCGTTCCTCTACCATTTTGACCTCTAAGCAAGTCCTTCATCTCCCTATATGTACAGATTGATTCACCATATTTCCTTCTCTACCCTTCCTATTCTCATATGTCTACTCTCTTCATGAAGACCACACACACAGTAGGTAGAATTTGCCCTAACCACTGATACAGAGTCAGATATTTGTTCATCCCCCTAATGGTTAAGGGTGGGTTTAGGGGTGAGATAATCTGATCCTAGATTTGCAGTTGATGGCAATTTCTACCTGGTGCCCCTCACACTGTCACCTCATTCTTACTGCCTGTCCTGATGCCCTGACTGCCTCCCCCTCCTCCTCCACTTCCTCCTCCTCTACTTCCTCCTCCTGCTCCTCCGTCGCCCCCTCCTGGTATAAAGTGTAACTGCTCAATAGTGTTTTGCCTCTTGGCAGCGAAAGCCATCCTCTTGGCGCTGTGGCCCCCTAGCGTTCCTGTTCCCATGACAACCCCCGCCCCGGGCATCTCGCTGCCACCCCAGCCCCCCATGCCTCCCCCCATGCCTCCACTCATATGCCCCGTCATGCCCTGGCTTCTCTCCTGCTCCCTCCCTGAGGTGGGGTGAGAGTTCATCTTGATCATGTGGTGCCTGTCCAGGGAGGGCGTGGCACATACATTCTGCTGGGACTGGGCTTTCTGCTGAGGGGTGAGACCACCCCGGGGGAGAGTGGGGACCATGCCTCCCCCGCCTCCATGGGCGTATGGATCCTGCACACCCACTCCCATCCCTCCGACCCCTCTACCCATGCTCTCCTCCAGGTGATCTGGGGACATGAGTAGGCGATCCTGGGGACGCTCCTGGGGCCAATCCTTGGGCTTCCTCGTCAGGGTCTGGTTGTTGGACTGAGGCCGCTCCTGGGGTCGATCCTTGGGCTTCCGCGTCAGGGTCTGGGTGCTGGACTGAGGCCGCTCCTGGGGTCGATCCTGGGGCTTCCTTGTCAGGGTCTGGGTGTTGGACTGAGGCCGCTCCTGGGGTCGATCCTGGGGCTTCCTTGTCAGGGTCTGGGTGCTGGACTGAGGCCGCTCCTGGGGTCGATCCTGGGGCTTCCTTGTCAGGGTCTGGGTGTTGGTGTTCTTAGTAGCAGCAGCCATGGCTTTGTAGTACTGGTGCTGCTGGTTCTTGGACATCCTGGAGAGGGTCCCAGTGTTCCCGGGGACGTCCCCCATGTTGAGCAGCTGGTCCTGCGACATGACCTTCCTGGCAGGCTTGGACAGGGTGTCATAGTTGGGATTGTAGTGCTGCTCAATTGGGTCCAAGGGGTAGGGGTTGACCGTGGGGGAGACGGGGGGTAGGCCGGTGGGTTGAATCCAGGGGCGGGGGGCGTGGCGAGGGAGGGTGCCCCTCCCACCCATGGTGTTGTAGTCTCCGCCACAGGGGATGTGGTGACTGGAGGACTGGAGAGCGGGCTGGGCCGTGTGGGGACGCCTCTTGGTGGTGCAGTAGCCCGATGAATATTCATCAAGACCACTCTTTTCTGGAATCAAAAGAGGAATAGTGAAACACATAAGTCATAGAGATATTGTTTTCTGTGTAACGGGGTCTATCTCTATGTTGCTACATGGTACACTACTCACCCAGGCGTTTGAGCGAGGAGTATCTGTTGAGCTCTGGCTTGGTGGCGTTCTCGTAGGATGGGGGGAGCTGTGCCAGGTTGTGGAGGGAGTGGTGGAAGGAGGGCTGCTCTTTAGTATTGTTGTGTTTGCTGGACAGAAGAGTGCCTCCTGCCGCCAGCTGGGTGTTGTTCATACGGGGGGCGTGTTCTGAGGGGTCAAAAGACAGCTATGTTATGGTGTGTTTGTTTCTTAATTGTTGCTTTTTGGACAACCTTTATCTAACCAGATTGGTATCATTGACATCTAAGACATTATTGTGAAAAACTGTAAAACATGGAAGGGCACCAGATTCATACACCAACCATTTACACCACCAGTTGACTTACCGATGGTAGCAGTGTGATTGGGACTGGTTCCTGAATGGATAAAATTGTGTTGAATATTCCCCACTGCAAAACAAACAAACAGTCATCAGCTGTGGAGCAACAGTGTATACATAATGTAGATGTGTGTGTACGTGAGTGAGACAGCAGAGGGATACACTGTATGATGTGCTCAATTGTGGATGTTATCAGGCGATTTCTAGCCTCATGGTTTATTAATCACATTAAGATCAAGGCATCCATCCTATTTTACATTACCTGGGCCAATTCCCCTTTACACACTCACTCACTTATCATTTATTGAGCCTGTGGGAATTGACCAGGATATTGCACTTTGTTTCACATAACTGTCCCTCTTCGAGAACTTACAAGTTCCTCGACGTACACATATCTGATGAGATGAAATGGTCAAACCACAGGGACACCGTAGTAAAGAAGGCACAGCAGCGACTCTTCTACCTCAGGAGGCTGAATAAATTTGTCCTGTCTCCGAGGGCCCTCACAGTGTTTTACAGGAGCACCATTGAGAGACTACTGCTGGTCTGCATTGCATCCTGGTACGGCAACTCCACCGCCACTGACTGCAAGGCTCTACAGAGGGTGGTACGCTCAGCCAAACGAGCCATTAGGTGCTCACTGCCTGCCCTCCAGGACACCTACAACACCAGGCGTCGCAGGAAGGCCAAGAAGATCATCAGGGACCTCGTGGCACCCAAGCCATCATGGCCTGTTCTCCCTGCTTCCATCGCCCAGACACTGGCAGTATAGGAGTATCATGGCAAAAACTGTCAGACTGGCCAATAGGTTCTACCACCAACCATCAGGCCACTAGGGAGCTACCTACTCCCTCCCCCTTGCTTTTCCCCCTATGGATATTCTACCCCCTCCCAATAACACTTACCCTGCCCCTCCCCCCAATAGACATTATCATTGCTACAGTTGTAATATTATTTTTATTATTGTCTCATTCACTTGTCTTTTTTTGACCTGCACTGTTGGAGCTCGGATCATAAGTATTTCACTGAGCCCTGCGATTACATCTGCAACACTGTGCATGTGACTAATAACCTCATCTAATCTAATCCATTTTACTCCTTCCCCTTTCTTACAAGACAGTTTGAAATAAGCCTAAAGCCCAACAACAGCACAAAACAGGCAAAACAACTTTGAAACAGAAGTGTACTATGTGAGCTTGTCCTCATTTCCCTTTTTCATTTCCTGTTTGTTCCAACTGAATGCTCCCCTGGCCACTCACGTCTGTTGTCCTTGCTGGGCAGGCCAGGGGCATAGAGGTTTTTGGGAGGTCTGCCCAGCGTACCCTGTCCCTCCCCTGAACCACACAGAGCCACGCTGTTGTTCCTCTCATCCTGCTGCACTGGACTGGACTGGTGACGCAACATGTCCACCAGCGCTCTGAGAGGAGAAAACAAAACAAAAAGAGAATGTAAAAAATGTAAAAGTATAAGTAATTAGGTGGTGTAAAATGTGTTTTATTGCCTCTAGTAATAACAGTCCCCCCCCCCCCCCCCGGCATTAACGATATCATATCTTGTCTGATCTTATGAATGAAACATGCTATAAACATGTTATAACGACATTATGAAGTGATTAATGAATCTGTGTTTGTCTGACTGTCCATCTGTCTATCTGTCTGTGTGACTGTCTGTCTTGCGCTCTGTCTGTTCATCTGTCTGGTCTGGTACTGATTGACCCCTCCCCTCACCTTGGCATGTTGATCTCTCCGTTGTTGGCCTGCTGCGACACCTTGTTGAACATTATCTTAATCCCCACGGCAACCGCTACCATAAACACAATGACACCTCCAATCACAAAGCCTGTGTTGTGGCTCAGAGGCTGCAGAGGGTCCAGTTCCGGCTCATCATCATCCAGGAGTATGGCGTTTGGTGGCGGGGTCTTGGCCCAATCCGGGGAGTCGTAGTTGGTACAGCTGCTCTGCTCCAAACGACGGGTGGGGTCGGGGCAGCAGAAGCGGTAGTGGCAGCTGCCACAGCAGTAGATGAAGCTGTCCTTGGAACAATTGAAGGTGTTGTCCAACTGGCCCATGACGTCATAGTAACCATGGCACACGTCCACGTCCACCAGTCTGTGGGGAGGAGGAGCTACCTGGGCCGCGCGCAACGGAGGAGCCAGGGCTCCCGCTGCCGCAGATGTCACGTTCTTGGGGAACATGATCTGGGCCAGGGGGCGGGGAGGGGTCTCCAGAACCCCAGGGGATTCTGGAAGTTTCTCTGGAGCTTTGGGCCTGCCCCGGAGGGCAGAGGGGCGGTTGGCATGGATGGTCAGGAGGAGGAGAGGGGGGCTGGGGGCGGACTGAGGGGGGTCGGTGGAGCCCCCCTGGCGAGGCCGGGGGTCGGTACGTAGGGGAGAGGGAGAGGGGGAGCTGTCCTCAGCTGTGGTAAGTGGGGCAGCAAGGAGAGAGAGGAGGGAGACGGCGAAGACTTGGAGATTGGTGGTGGGCGTCATCTTTACATGACTAAGAGCTCTATTTTCTGTTGTCGACTCAACGCTGTTACAAGGCTGTCCTTTTTCAGAATTAAACCACTAAAACACTATTTGAAACATTTAGGTAGCAGGTATGAGTTGTTTGGTACTCATATTTTCAAAATATCTTAATTTAATAATTAAAATGTCTGATAAACTTTGTGAATGAATTCTAGATATGCTTTAAGAGATGGAAGTCACGAGTGTCAACCAGTTGTAAGTGTCAACCATTGGTGACAGAGGTATTTACATGAATTTCATTCTTTTACTATTATCTTCAACATCTTCTGCGATAATATTCTGCATCCCATTACAGTCAAATCAGACATGTATAAGCCTCACAGAGTAAACGAGGGTAAATTAATCAAACCCAGATCGTCTATTCCTTCTCCTAGTTCTAGAACCTATCTACCATACAAAACCTAACTTTGAATCATGTGAAGTTAGTTTGAGGTTATAACATTCACATGAAAAAATACAAAAATAGATGGAATCTCCTTGGATGAAAGGTCAAACAGAGGGTTTTTACCTTCACCATGACGTATTCCTGAACACGTTGTGCTTTGTTTAGCTGAAGACAAGAAGTAAGCTTCCTCAATGAGTTATGGCACTTGTAAAATAATATGTCACAAAATGACACATAGGCCTGTGTTTTAAGGGCAACAGTCCTCTGTAAACATTGTTCCTAAAATGTAAACAGTTAATGATTCAATCATGTCGTTTTGGCGCTGGATACATTCCCAGTTTGCACTTAGACTCAACCTGTAAACTAATATTCTCTGAAAAAGTAGAAAATCTCTACATATAAATGTCTAAATGTTTCAATATTATGCTTAATAAAAGATGTGTACTAAATAAATCTTGTGCTAAATAAATCTAAATCATTTGTGTTCCTGTGCTTTTAGATGTTGCAGACCATTTGAATGGCAGTTGGAGAGGTTGTGGTTCTTGACGGGTCAGGGCACTGAATGGCTGTGGCGTAGTGTAAACATACTGTGTGACTGTAAAGCAGGACATTGCCCTTCTAGGCATATAAACATCACAGGTCACTAACTACATAATGCATTGGCCACTTATTTACTTAAATGTTTTATGGTCTTATCTAAAATGCATAGGCACTTACTGTTCCTCTGATTGGGCTGAAGGCTACAGAGCCAGCGCCCTACATTAAGGACAGAGGACAGTGAATACCACAAATGAGGAGAAAGTATAAAACGTTACGACAAATCGTATTATATCAAATAGACAGCTAGTGGCTGGATGGGTACCTCTGTTTTTAGATGTACAAACTTAGTATGTATGTCTAGTATAGAATATACAAGGAAAAGAGCTTGAGGTTTAGATGTAACTCTACAGATTGAATTCAGTTGTGTCTCATTATGATGGTTGAGGACTGAATAGCACATTGTAGTTCACATGTGCCATTCCTTCAATAACTCTGATTATTCCTGATTTGGTCCTAAAACTGAAAGAAAAGCATTTTTGGAGAGAAATATGTAAATGTGTGGAGTTATTGTGTCTGAGGTTACAGGTGATAATAGAGACAGCTCCGTCTCCCACACAAATTATAATTACATACAATTATCAAAACAGTTCTTATCTGTTGCTGAGCATGTGGGCATGGATAGGGGAGGCAGGGGGGCTGCTGAAATCACTGATGGCTCTACTTGTTTCAATACATGTCAATAAAAACTATGGAGAATACAACCAGCAGTTCTCACTGTTGTTCCAAGTTTTTATAAAGAACTCTTCTATTCCCTGAACGTTCTGCTTGATTTCCTGTATCGTCTTCAGATTTGGAAAAAGGGGATCAGGCCTGGAATGTCTTCACAGATTTGGAAAAAGGGGATCAGGCCTGGAATGTCTTCACAGATTTGGAAAAAGGGGATCAGGCCTGGAATGTCTTCACAGATTTGGAAAAAGGGGATCAGGCCTGGAATGTCTTCACAGATTTGGAAAAAGGGGATCAGGCCTGGAATGTCTTCACAGATTTGGAAAAAGGGGATCAGGCCTGGAATGTCTTCACAGATTTGGAAAAAGGGGATCAGGCCTGGAATGTCTTCACAGATTTGGAAAAAGGGGATCAGGCCTGGAATGTCTTCACAGATTTGTGGATCCTGTATGGAACACAGAAAGAATCAATTAGGAGAGTGGACATCAAGCCCCCCCCACACACACAAACTCCCTCCCTCGTATTCTAACACACACACCACAGCAACACACAGACAACACACTCTGTAAGACACTCATGAATTGCTATGAATTTCTAGCTATAAATTGGAATAGAACTTGTCAAGAAGTGTGCACCATGCATACTGTATGCACCTGAATTTGATTTGTGTGTGTGTGTGTGTGTGTGTGTGTGTGTGTGTGTGTGTGTGTGTGTGTGTGTGTGTGTGTGTGTGTGTGTGTGTGTGTGTGTGTGTGTGTGTGTGTGTGTGTAGGGCAGCCAGCCATATGCACCTGAATTTGTGTGCTGTTATGTGTGTGTGAGATAGCTGGCCCTCACATTGATGAGACAGAGATAGTGATATCGTAATAAATAGTGTAGTTTTATTAAAAACTTGCAGACATCCCAGCAGTCCCACTCACACACAGAACACCATCCTCCATTTAAACAAACTGAAGTGCTTCAGGCAGCAGGCCACAGGTGTGTGCAAGTGCAATCAGGTAATTAACAAAGCTTGAACGCAGTCAGCTCACACAATTAAAGGGGCATGTCACTCATTCTAACGTTCAAACCAACAGGTAAAGGTTGAGCTGATGAATAAAGATCAATTAACTGGAAGGATGTGATAATTCATTGACAGTTTAGGATCATATATAAATAAATACACAATAAATCCATGCATACAAAGCTACTAGGTATGCTAGGTGTGTCTGTGTGTTAGTGTGTCTGCCTTTTGCAGGAGCATCAGCTCCTGAAAAGCAGATGAGAGAGGGAGAGAAAGTGAAACAGAGAGAGAGAGAGCAGGGGGATAAATGTAGGGTCGGGATTTAAATGAGCAGAGAGAGTTGGTGGGGAGCGGGAAGAGCCAGAGGTATAGACGCAGAGACGGTCGTGAGTGGGAGGGCGGTGTGTGGGTGGCACAGAATCAAGTACATTTCTCCCAGCACTTACCAATATAACACCGCACATCACAGTTAGACAGACCCACAAATGCACAACCCAAACAACATAACAAGATAGGGTGACACAACAAGCATGAAATATGATGGAAGAGAGTGATTTGGATGTCCTTTCACTTGCATCTGCAAGATCTGATATCTGCACAATGAACACTGTTAATGCTGTTGTTGAAGTGGCAGCATGTATGTCAGTCAGAGAGATGTGTGTGTGTGTGGTGTGTGTGTGTGTGTGTGTGTGTGTGTGTGTGTGTATGTGTGTGTGTGTGTGTGTGTGTGTGTGTGTGTGTGTGTGTGTGTGTGTGTGTGTGTGTGTGTGTGTGTGTGTGTGTGTGTGTGTGTGTGTGTGTGTGTGTGTGTGTGTGTGTGTGTGTGTGTGGTGTGTGTGTGTGTGGTGTGTGTGTGTGTGTGTGTGTGTGTGTGTGTGTGTGTGTGTGTGTGTGTGTGTGTGTGTGTGTGTGTGTGTGTGTGTGTGACTGCAGTATACTCTACAGGCATTCTGAACCTTTCTGTAGTCTCTCCCTCTCGCCTTTCATTCCTCTCGCTCTCTCCTTTCTCCCATCTCCCTCATTCTCCCTTCCTCTCTCTTTCTCAGATTTGGTGCGTGGGTTGAGGCAGCTAACTCTCTTAGAATAGCACTGCAGCTCTGTCTGTGTGTAAGAGAGAGAGAGACAGATGGAGAGAGAGAGAAAAATAGGTATTGTCCAATCTACACCTATTAGCCAATTCTGAAACTTCTACCTCCATCATCACTGGTTGTCCATGATACCATAATATCTTCCATTTCATCCTCTATCTATACATTGTTCTATCTCCATCACCACATTCCTTATCACTTCCACTAACAACATCTATTCTCACGAAAAAGGCATCCCAACCTGCAATTTCCAGCAGGAAAAACTAATCCAAAAGACTTGTCACGACTAAAGACGCAAATTAGAGTGAAACACCGTGCAGTTATAATTACTGTAATGTATCACCAGTATCCTAACACACCAACAAGTAAAAATGTTAAAATGACATATGCTGTAACATAAGAAATTAGATATCTCTATAGTTCTATCTCTATAGTTACCACTATATACTGTAAGGTAGTCTCTATAGTTATATCTCTATAGTTATATCTCTATAGTTACCACTATATACTGTAACATCAGAAGTTAGATGTCTCTATAGTTCTATCTCTATAGTTACCACTATATACTGTAAGGTAGTCTCTATAGTTATATCTCTATAGTTATATCTCTATAGTTACCACTATATACTGTAACATCAGAAGTTAGATGTCTCTATAGTTATATCTCTATAGTTATATCTCTATAGTTACCACTATATACTGTAACATCAGAAGTTAGATGTCTCTATAGTTATATCTCTATAGTTATATCTCTATAGTTACCACTATATACTGTAACATCAGAAGTTAGATATCTCTATAGTTATATCTCTATAGTTATATCTCTATAGTTATATCTCTATAGTTATATCTCTATAGTTACCACTATATACTGTAACATTGTAAGTTAGATGTCTCTATAGTTACATCTCTATAGTTCCCACTATATACTGTAACATTGTAAGTTAGATGTCTCTATAGTTATATCTGTTTAGTTACCACTGTATACTGTAACATCAGAAGTTAGATGTCTGCATAGGTTTATCTCTATAGATAACACTAAATACTGTAAGTTAGTCTCTATAGTTTTATCTCTATAGTTACCACTATATACTGAAAGTTAGTCTCTATAGTTATATCTCTTTAGTTACCACTATATGCTGTAACATAGTAAATTAGACATCTCTATAGTCATATCTCTTTAGTTACCACTATATACTGTAAGTTAGTCTCTATAGGCATATCTCTATAGTTACCACTATATACTGTAACATCAGAAGTTAGGTATCTCTATAGTTATATCTCTATAGTTACCACTATATACTGCAACATAGTAAGTTAGATATCTCTATAGTTATATCTCTATAGTTACCACTATATACTGTAACATAGTAAGTTAGATATCTCTATAGTTATATCTCTATAGTTACCACTATATACTGCAACATAGTAAGTTAGATATCTCTATAGTTATATCTCTATAGTTACCACTATATACTGTAAGATAGTCTCTATAGTTACAGTGGGGAGAACAAGTATTTGATACACTGCCGATTTTGCAGTTTTTCCTACTTACAAAGCATGTAGAGGTCTGTAATTTTTTTAAATCATAGGTACACTTCAACTGTGAGAGACGGAATCTAAAACAAAAATCCAGAAAATCACATTGTATGATTTTTAAATAATTAATTTGCATTTTATTGCATGACATAAGTATTTGATCACCTACCAACCAGTAAGAATTCCGGCTCTCACAGTTCGTTTTTCTTTAAGAAGCCCTCCTGTTCTCCACTCATTACCTGTATTAACTGCACCTGTTTGAACTCGTTACATGTATAAAAGACACCTGTCCACACACTCAATCAAACAGACTCCAACCTCTCCACAATGACCAAGACCAGAGAGCTGTGTAAGGACATCAGGGATAAAATTGTAGACCTGCACAAGGCTGGGATGGGCTACAGGACAATAGGCAAGCAGCTTGGTGAGAAGGCAACAACTGTTGGCGCAATTATTAGAAAATGGAAGAAGTTCAAGATGACGGTCAATCACCCTCGGTCTGGGGCTCCATGCAAGATCTCACCTCGTGGGGCATCAATGATCATGAGGAAGGTGAGGGATCAGCCCAGAAATACACGGCAGGACCTGGTCAATGACCTGAAGAGAGCTGGGACCACAGTCTCAAAGAAAACCAATAATAACACACTACGCCGTCATGGATTAAAATCCTGCAGCGCATGCAAGGTCCCCCTGCTCAAGCCAACGCATGTCCAGGCCCGTCTGAAGTTTGCCAATGACCATCTGGATGATCCAGAGGAGGAATGGGAGAAGGTCATGTGGTCTGATGAGACAAAAATATAGCTTTTTGGTCTAAACTCCACTTGTCGTGTTTGGAGGAAGAAGAAGGATGAGTACAACCTCAAGAACACCATCCCAACCGTGAAGCATGGAGGTGGAAGCATCATTCTTTGGGCTTTTCTGCAAAGGGGACAGGATGACTGCACCATATTGAGGGGAGGATGGATGGGGCCATGTATTGCGAGATCTTGGCCAACAACCTCCTTCCCTCAGTAAGAGCATTGAAGATGGGTCGTGGCTGGGTCTTCCAGCATGACAACGACCCGAAACACACAGCCAGGGCAACTAAGGAGTGGCTCCATAAGAAGCAGCTCAAGGTCTCCAGTCCTTAACCCAATAGAAAATCTTTGGAGGGAGCTGAAAGTCCATATTGCCCAGCGACAGCCCCGAAATCTGAAGGATCTGGAGGTCTGTATGGAGGAGTGGGCCAAAATCCCTGCTGCAGTGTGTGCAAACCTGGTCAAGAACTACAGGAAATGTATGATCTCTGGTTTCTGTACCAAATATTAAGTTACAGTGCCTTGCGAAAGTATTCGGCCCCCTTGAACTTTGCGACCTTTTGCCACATTTCAGGCTTCAAACATAAAGATATAAAACTGTATTTTTTTGTGAAGAATCAACAACAAGTGGGACACAATCATGAAGTGGAACGACATTTATTGGATATTTCAAACCTTTTTAACAAATCAAAAACTGAAAAATTGGGCGTGCAAAATTATTCAGCCCCTTTACTTTCAGTGCAGCAAACTCTCTCCAGAAGTTCAGTGAGGATCTCTGAATGATCCAATGTTGACCTAAATGACTAATGATGATAAATACAATCCACCTGTGTGTAATCAAGTCTCCGTATAAATGCACCTGCACTGTGATAGTCTCAGAGGTCCGTTAAAAGCGCAGAGAGCATCATGAAGAACAAGGAACACACCAGGCAGGTCCGAGATACTGTTGTGAAGAAGTTTAAAGCCGGATTTGGATACAAAAATATTTCCCAAGCTTTAAACATCCCAAGGAGCACTGTGCAAGCAATAATATTGAAATGGAAGGAGTATCAGACCACTGCAAATCTACCAAGACCTGGCCGTCCCTCTAAACTTTCAGCTCATACAAGGAGAAGACTGATCAGAGATGCAGCCAAGAGGCCCATGATCACTCTGGATGAACTGCAGAGATCTACAGCTGAGGTGGGAGACTCTGTCCATAGGACAACAATCAGTCGTATATTGCACAAATCTGGCCTTTATGGAAGAGTGGCAAGAAGAAAGCCATTTCTTAAAGATATCCATAAAAAGTGTCATTTAAAGTTTGCCACAAGCCACCTGGGAGACACACCAAACATGTGGAAGAAGGTGCTCTGGTCAGATTAAACCAAAATTGAACTTTTTGGCAACAATGCAAAACGTTATGTTTGGCGTAAAAGCAACACAGCTCATCACCCTGAACACACCATCCCCACTGTCAAACATGGTGGTGGCAGCATCATGGTTTGGGCCTGCTTTTCTTCAGCAGGGACAGGGAAGATGGTTCAAATTGATGGGAAGATGGATGGAGCCAAATACAGGACCATTCTGGAAGAAAACCTGATGGAGTCTGCAAAAGACCTGAGACTGGGACGGAGATTTGTCTTCCAACAAGACAATGATCCAAAACATAAAGCAAAATCTACAATGGAATGGTTCAAAAATAAACATATCCAGGTGTTAGAATGGCCAAGTCAAAGTCCAGACCTGAATCCAATCGAGAATCTGTGGAAAGAACTGAAAACTGCTGTTCACAAATGCTCTCCATCCAACCTCACTGAGCTCGAGCTGTTTTGCAAGGAGGAATGGGAAAAAATTTCAGTCTCTCGATGTGCAAAACTGATAGAGACATACCCCTTGCGACTTACAGCTGTAATCGCAGCAAAAGGTGGCGCTACAAAGTATTAACTTAAGGGGGCTGAATAATTTTGCACGCCCAATTTTTCCATTTTTGATTTGTTAAAAAAGTTTGAAATATCCAATAAATGTCGTTCCACTTCATGATTGTGTCCCACTTGTTGTTGATTCTTCAAAAAAAATACACTTTTATATCTTTATGTTTGAAGCCTGAAATGTGGCAAAAGGTCGCAAAGTTCAAGGGGGCCGAATACTTTCGCAAGGCACTGTATGCTTTTCTGATGTATCAAATACGTATGTCATGCAATAAAATGCAAGTGAATCACTTACAAATCATACAATGTGATTTTCTAGATTTTTGTTTTAGATTCCATCTCTCACAGTTGAAGTGTACCTATGGTAAAAATGACAGACCTCTACATGCTTTGTAAGTAGGAACATTTGCAAAATCGGCAGTGTGTCAAATACTTGTTCTCCCCACTGTATATCTCTATAGTTACCACTATATACTGTAACATCAGAAGTTAGGTATCTCTATAGTTATATCTCTATAGTTACCACTATATACTGTAACATCAGAAGTTAGATGTCTCTATAGTGATATCTCTATAGTTACCACTATATACTGAAAGTTAGTCTCTATAGTTCTATCTCTATACTTACCACTACATACTGTAAAATCGTAAGTTATGTATCTCTATAGTTATATCTCTATAGTTATATCTCTATAGTTACCACTATATGCTGATACACCGTAAGTTAGATATCTCTATAGTTATATCTCTATAGTTACCACTATATACTGTAAGTTAGTCTCTATAGTTATATCTCTATAGTTATATCTCTATAGTTACCACTATATCCTGTAACATCAGAAGTTAGATATCTCTATAGGTATATCTCTATAGTTACCACTATATCCTGTAACATCAGAAGTTAGATATCTCTATAGGTATATCTCTATAGTTACCACTATATACTGTAACATCAGAAGTTAGATATCTCTATAGATATATCTCTATAGTTACCACTATATACTGTAACATCAGAAGTTAGATATCTCTATAGTTATATCTCTATAGTTATATCTCTATAGTTACCACTATATACTGCAACATCAGAAGTTAGATGTCTCTATAGTTATATCTCTATAGTTACCACTATATCCTGTAACATCAGAAGTTAGATATCTCTATAGGTATATCTCTATAGTTACCACTATATACTGTAACATCAGAAGTTAGATATCTCTATAGTTATATCTCTATAGTTACCACTATATACTGCAACATAGTAAATTAGATATCTCTATAGTTATATCTCTATAGTTACCACTATATACTGTAACATCAGAAGTTAGATGTCTCTATAGTTATATCTCTATAGTTACCACTATATACTGAAAGTTAGTCTCTATAGTTATATCTCTATAGTTATATCTCTATAGTTACCACTATATACTGTAACATCAGAAGTTAGATGTCTCTATAGTTATATCTCTATAGTTACCACTATATACTGAAAGTTAGTCTCTATAGTTATATCTCTATAGTTATATCTCTATAGTTACCACTATATACTGAAAGTTAGTCTCTATAGTTATATCTCTATAGTTGTATCTCTATACTTACCACTATATACTGTAACATCAGAAGTTAGATGTCTCTATAGTCATATCTCTATAGTTACCACTGTATACTGTAACATTGTAAGTTAGATGTCTCTATAGTTATATCTCTATAGTTATATCTCTATAGTTATATCTCTATAGTTCCCACTATATACTGTAAGTTAGTCTCTATAGTTATATCTGTATAATTACTACTATACAATCAGTGGCCAGTTTACAAAAATTGTTTGCCACTACAGATTGAATCACATGGTAGTGGCGTGCTATATAAAGCAAGCATCGAGGCATTCAGATACTGTTCGATTGATCGCTAGAATGGGCGTGCGGTTTCGAGTGTTTCAGAAACAGCTGGCCTCCTGGGCTATTCACTCATGACAGTCTAGGGTTTACCGAGAATGTTGCGACAAACAAAATGCATCCAGTAAGTGACAATCCAGTGGGCGAAAACAGCTTGCTGATGAGAGGTTGAAGAAGAATGGCAAGAATCGTGCAACAGGCAGGCCACAAACAGGAAAATAACGACGCAGTACAACAATGGTGTGCAGAATGGCATCTTGGAATGCACAACTCGTTGTTCCTTGTCACAGATGGGCTATTGCAGCAGACGACCACACCGGGTTCCACTCCTATCAGCAAAAAACAAGAAGAAGAAGAAGTGGCTCCAGTGATCAACAGCACTGGACAAAACTTTGGCTGGTCCAACGAATCCCAGTTCCTGTTGCGTCATGCTGATGGCAGAGTCAGGATTTGGCGTAAGCAGCAAGAGTCCATGGCCCCATCCTGCATGGACAGGCTGGTAGCGGTGGTGTAATGGTGTGGGGAATGATTTCCTGGTACACGTTAGGTCCCTTGATACCAATTGAGCAACGTGTCCATGCCCCAAAGAATTCAGGCTGTTCTGGTGGCAAAGGAGGTCTGACACGGTACTAGATGGGTGTACCTTAAACTGGCCACTGAGTTTATACTGTAACATTGTAAGTTAGATTCCTCTCTATAGATGTCTCTCTATAGATGTCTCTAGTTATGTCTCTTCCTGACTAGAAGCACTGCAGTTGCATGAAGAGTGGGGGCAGAGGCAAGGCTGTCTCACATACAACGTTGCATGCTAAAGGACGGGAGGAAAGGAGGGAGGGAGTGAGAGAATACATGGGAACAAAAAGTGAAGGACAAAACACTCAGTGCTGTGCAGATCAGAATGATGTATCCATGAGTTCCATGTCCACTGAAGGAAGGACATCACGACATGACACTAAACTTATTCAGAACAAACACACAGGACTAATCCTGCATGCCATTGTATCACAGCAACAGCATCTTGCTTATTGATTTACAATACTATAGTGTGAAGAAGATGTAACAAAACTTGTCCATCATGACTCATTGGTTTCAGATTGGTTTGATCCAATCTGGGTGTGGAGGGAAATATCTCCACACCCTGTGAAGAGCTAAATGTTAAATGCTCACATTTGAACAACATTCCTTTCATATTCCATATTGGAAAAACAATAGTCTAATATGCACCCTGCACAAAAAATGGCTTTAGTTCTGATAAAAGGCCAGCAAAGAAGAAGTAGCCTAGTGCAAACAGACGTAAATCTGAAATGCCCATAGTGAGTTTAACTGCGCAATGAACCTGCCGCTGCTTGTGTACCCATATCTGGCTGTAACCGGTCTGTGTATGAATGGACTTCGGCACATCTATATCTTTTACAGGTTAACAACTTGTAGCTCAGCCACTGCACGCATACATTATTGCATGTAGGTTACGGAGGTATTACTTGCATGTATCATTAGGCGTGCGTGGGTGTATAAGAACCCGAGTGTGTATACACTGACTGGCTGCGTGTGTGTAGTCTAATCACATATGAAGTATCAATGTATAAAAACTGTGTCAATGTGTATCAGCTGCGTCTTACAAGCGTGTGTATGTGATAAGTCGATTTCTGTGGCGCAGCTTTCAAATCAATATGTTTTGTTACATATATGTATCCTATATTTATCCACATTGATAGCAAATCACTTTGTGCCATATGTGGAACCCGAGGTAACGAGAAACACGAAGACAATTTAAACTATTACTGAGCATTTGTTTCATGATGTTCCTGTATCAAAAAAGGTTAATATATTGCCATGTCTTACCTGGGCGTTCTGCCGGATAACAGCCGGGGAGACTGTGCGCACTGGATTGCTGCGATAAATTCGCTCTGGTTAGGCAATAACGACTGTCTTATAAACTGTTGAAGGAAGACTATTGTGACAAATCATCCTCATTTTGTAGTCGATAAACTGCTGCCCAATGTTGTGTACCAGCATATCCGTCGACAATATGACATATCTGCACTATTTATTTTTACTAGCCATAGCTAAACTATTTTAGTTGACTCTATCGATGGAATAAACTATTATTAGAATAGCCTACAAGCTGTGCAATGGCAAGTTTATGGAAATATTGTCTAACTTTTCCTGTTGAAATACATTTTGTAACTAAACGATGTGCATAAATTTCCATGTGTTGCACATATAATTGTCTGGTAAAAAAATAATAATAATCCTTAGAAGAACACGCCAATCTAGCTATCCTACGAAACTCACTATAGCAAGCAAGTGCAGCACAATAGGCATATCACACCGTCAAAAGGAAGGTCGCCAGATTTCTGTCTTCCTGAATTAAACTACACATTTTTCCTCTGCAAATTTACGTTGCATTTATTCCAAGCTGATATAAAGAGTTCCGTCAGAAATTCCGACCGACCCCGATCATACAATGCCTATGGGATTGTGCGACTGGTCTCACTAAGGTCCGCAAAGCTCAAGTGCGCTCCCATTGGTCGCTCGAACTGGTGTTGATGAGAGTTCCCTCCAGGGCTTTCGGATGCTGAGTTCCATCCTATCAATGATGGTCTGTAATTGGTTTAAGGAAGTGATTATGGTTCCAATACGATTGGTTCCAATACCAGAAAGACTGTATACAGAAGACATGAGCTACCCTTCTCAATAATGCACTGCAACTGCTATGCAGAGCCGGATTGTGGGCCATTATGGACCGCAAACGTGCCACGGCCCCCGAACACGTCATAAGCAATGGCAAAGTGTGTAGAATTGCAGGAAATCAGCTTTAAAACTGCAGTTTACTCTCAGCCTCATGGTCAAATGTGAAGAATAGCATGAGATAAACTATAAACAGCAAATGTTTTACTTTGCCCCATGGCAAAATGTGTAGAATTGCATGAAATTATAAAACTGCACCATTTTCTCTCAGCCTCATGACAAAACCCCCTGGAGGTAGGGGCCCCGGGGCCCAAAATGAGGTAGTCCAGCCCTGCTGCTCTACAGTGTCACAGGTGTTAGAAGAAAAACATGACAGCCATCAGTCATCATAATGCTGCTGGTCATCAGATGATAAATGCGCAAAAATACATCAAAATGGGGGCCTTTGATATTTTTCTGCCTTGATACAGTCTCTCACTATCTTTTTTGTGTATGTCGGTATTAAAAGAGAGAGAGAGAGAGAGAGAGAAAGAGAGAGAGAAAGAGGGGTGCACCAACGGTTGCCACAGCAACTGTGTGATTATGTTGGTGGCAATTATGAAAGGGATGAAAACGGGGTGGGGGAAGAGGACAGGAGCAATCCAAAGCCAGAACACTGATGATGCGCGTGAGTGAATCTGTCAACCATGACGGATAGGCCTAAAATTTCAAATGTGATAAGACGCTGATGTCTTCAAAGAAGTGAGAGAAGTTTGAATCCCTAATTCCATGTAGTGTGCAAAACACATAAACATATTTTTTTTGTATGTGTTTCATTAGATTTCATAGAATAATGACTATGTTCATTTATTTTTGACAAAGCACATCATACTCCCAGATTACAATACTAGCTCTTGTAGCCTCTCAGCCAACAGTAAAGCATGGGGCTTATTCATGGTGTTAAACCTCTAAGATAATAAGACAAAACAATAATAGCCCTGTATGACATATGTATGTTCTATACCTCTATGAACAGCCTGAAATGTTTTCCCAAATGAATAAACCCATGCTGTGCAAATCCCAGAAAGAGAGAACAGTATTAGGGTCAAAAGGGCTGGCAGAAGCCAGCAAAGGGGAGAGAATACAGACATTGTCCCCAAACACTGAAACAGCAGGGTCAGATATTGGGCTCGTTTGAGTGGTAAGGTGAAAGCAACCGACTGTAGACGAAGGTTGAGGAGTGAAGTTGGGGGAGGTGCATCTGCGACAGCCATAAGTCAGACACTGATGTGGTTTTCCTACAGCAAGGCTCAGTGTAACATGGCAGTGTTGCCATTGCTTAGAAAAGTAGTTCTTTATAATGTCGAAATAAACATGTCTCCAGCCCCCATATCACACACTCACAAACTGAAAATATACAGTGGCAAGAAGAAGTATGTGAACCCTTTGGAATTACCTGGATTTCTGCATAAATTAGTCATACAATTTGATCTGATCTTCATCTTAGTCACAATAGACAAAACACAGTCTACTTAAAATAATAAACACAAATTAGTGTATTTTTCTTGTCTATATTGAATACATAATTTAAACATTCACGGTGTAGGTTGGGAAAAGTATGTGAACTCCTAGGCTAATGACTTCTCCAAAAGCTAATTGGAGTCAGGAATCAGCTAACCTGGAGTCCAATCAATGAGACAAGATTGGAGATGTTGGTTAGAGCAGCCCTGCCTTATAAAAAACAACTCACAAAATGTGAGTTTGCTATTCACAAGAAGCATTGCCTGGTGTGAACCATGCCTCAAACAAAAGAGATCTCAGAATTGTTGACTTGCATAAAGCTGGAAGGTTACAAAAGTATCTCTAAAAGCCTTGATCTTCATCTGTCCACAGTAAGACAAATTGTCATTAAATGGAGAAAGTTCAGCACTGAAGAATCCTAGAGTGTCAGCTAAAGACTTACAGAAATCTCTGGAACATGCTAACATTTCTGTTGACGAGTCCACGATACGTAAAACACTAAACAAGAATGGTGTTCATGGGAAGACACCACGGAAGAAGCCGCTGCTGTCCAAAAAAAACATTGCTGCACGTCTGATGTTCGCAAAAGAGCATCTGGATGTTCCACAGCACTTCTGGCAAAATATTCTGTGGACAGATTAAACTGAAGTTGAGTTGTTTGGAAGGATCACACAACACTATGTGTGGAGAAAAAAAGGCACAGCACACCAACAGTATGGTGGAGGGAGCATCATGTTTTGGTGCTGCTTGGCTGCCTCAGGGCCTGGACAGCTTGCTATCATCGACAGAAAAATGAATTCCCAAGTTTATCAAGACATTTTGCAGGTGAATGTAAGGCTATCTGTCCGCCAATTGAAGCTCAACAGAAGTTGGGTGATGCAGCAGGACAACACCCCAAAACACAGAAGTAAATCAACAACAGAATGGCTTCAAAAAATACGCCTTCTGGAGTGGTCCTGACCTCAACCCGATTGAAAATGCTGTGGCATGACCTTGAGAGCGGTTCACACCAAACATCATATTGCTAAAATGAAACAGTTTTGTAAAGAGAAATGGTCCAAAATTCTTCCTGACCATTGTGCAGGTCTAATCCGCAACAACAGAAAATGTTTGAGTTTATTACTGCCAAAGGAGGGTCAACTAGTTATTAAATCCAAAGGTTCACATACTTGTTCCACCCTGCACTATGAATGTTTACACGGTGTGTTCAATAAAGACATGAAAACATATAATTGTTTGTGTGTTATTAGTTTAAGGAGACTGTGTTTGTTTATTGTTGTGACTTAGATGAAGATTAGATAAAATTTTATGACCAATTTATGCAGAAATCCAGGTAATTCCAAAGGGTTCACATACTTTTTCTTGCCACTATGTGTGTACATTTTACTATCAATTGGCAAAGGAGAACCTCAAATATCACATTCATTTGTACATATCCGCTGTATACATGAATTGCGGCAAAGTTGGTTCCTGTTTCAGTCATGTCTTTGGTCACATCGGTGTGGGTCAAATAAAATAACCTAATGATTGGTTGACAATAGAGCCTCCCACAATGCAGGTGATGGCTGCAGGATGGAGTTGGTGAAGAGCACCTGCAGAAACGTACTGTCGACTGCAGTCAAACCTTCATGACCTTTGATCACATGATTTATGTAAAGTTGGGCGCGTTCAAGTGGATCATTTTTGCCAAATCGTGACCATCGTGACCGTCACTACCATTTAAAGTGTGTTGCATTATAGTTATAAAAATTGACCACCTTGCGCCTACATGTAGACTGCATGAACCTCACAAAAATCATGTGATCAAAGGTCATGCAGTTTCTGAAATCGCCGCCGTAGTTGCTTCTCAACACCTGCGATATGAGACTTTCTAATCATTTAAATGTACACACATTAAGTTTTCGGCTTGTGAATGTGTGATAAACTTTTACATTTATTCTGAAAAACTTTTGCAAACAGCAGCTATGTTGACACTGCCATGTTGATCTGAGCCTTGCTGTTGGAAAACCACTAGTGTCCAACTTTCGGCTGTTGCAGATGCACCTCCCCAGACTTCACCCGAAGACTTTTGTCTAGTCGGCTTCGTTACGCTTACTGCCCGAACACACCCATTTTCTAGGCAGTGGCTGTCAATAAGACTTTCTGGACCTCTCTTCCCGACAGTTAAAGGTCCCGAAGCTTTTGTGCATGTGCAAGAATCTGTACTTTACAGTCTCTGATCTACTCCTAGAGAACCTCCCTTCACATTTCTATCAATTGTGAATGATAACTTAAGTATTACCGGTGAAACATCCATAAAGCATCTGCATACCAAACATATGGTCTGTTTCAGGGGGATATGCAGATTTAGATCTTAATGAGTTAGTGTAGTCACAAATTACCCTACAGTGCAGTCACAAAGTACCCTACAGTGCAGTTAGGAAGTACCCTACAGTGTTGTTTTATTATGTAGTGAGCGAATGTGTTAACAAGCAGACGGAGTTAACAAACTGTAGCATAGCCTAGCTGTGCTTAGTTCAAAATCAAATATTTTGCCTAATGGAGCATGATGTTGTGTTGGAGAAAAATGTGACCATTTGTACAATCATCCTAAAATCTCAGAAGAAATTACACAGTAACATAGTATGATACTCTTTTGGGTTCTGTTATATAGACCAGTATTAGTGTTTTTGCAGACATTGTTTCAGCTTAAATCTAAATAGATGAGCGCCAGTCGCAACAGTAGCCTGTTCTTTATGAGTAAAGCCAAGACTGTGTGTAAAGTAGAGAATTTCACACGAGCAAAAGCTTCGGGACCTTCAGCTGTTGGGAAGATGGGGCCAGAAAAGTTGGATCGGCAGCCACTCCATACGTTCTATCCCCATAATCGTCAAGGTGGTAGGGTACTCCGATAGACAGTTGAATCAACCTTTCCACTGATGGGGACTAGAAGGTGAAAAACCTTTCTATAGGGGGGGTTTCCTGGCATCACCTCCGGCCCAACACCCAGGTGTCTGGGGACAACTACCAGGATCAGGCAGATAATTCCCAGATGGGTAGCTGGTTGCTCTGCATGCTGCTCACTGCAGCCGCGCCAGAGGACATACGTCAACTGACAGCCTGCTTGCTGGGGGGGGGGGGGCACATGCCACTAGACTAAACATGTGTGTATGGAATTCATGACAATGGGTGGAGCTCAACAGTGTAGTGGCTCCCTCCTTCGACTCGTCTCCCCTGTTGCTTTTTCACCCATCCCATGTACTCAGACCTTTACAGATGAAGAGGAAATGAATCCTGTATTTTACTATGAAATATGCCCCAGATAGACAACCTACATTCAGGGCTCTCAAAAAATCTGATATCTCCTTTCAGTCATTATACTACTGTACCACAGAAAGCAATTCACACCATAATATGTTCAATATCTTACCAACACTGAAGAAAGAACTAAATTATACATTTTTTCCCAAATTTTTCTAATTTATTCATTTAAATAACTTAAAACGGACACAAAAATACCCACCCGTTAAGTTTCGCAAGCACCTTCTCCCACCGAAGTAAAAGACAACTGTTGATTGTTTCCCTGGGAAATGTAGGCGCCAACATGCATTTAGATCGGAGAGAGAAAACATGCCCAGGAAACCCAGCCAGAGGAGCATATCGACTGGGGAGTTCATTTCTATCAAATCTGTTGAGGCTTCCCTATTGACAAATACATTGTTTTTTTCCCAAATCTGGCCCATATGGGAACAGGATAGGAGCTGGATAGTGCATACGACCGGAGCAGGTTTCTGATCCATACAAATCAAATGAAAAACGTTTAACAATAAAAAGGTTCACAAGTACACTATTGGCAAATTAGAACTAAAGACCAGATGTGCCGCTATGACCATATAAATAAATATCCATAATTATATATGGGATATAATTAATAATCAATGATATGCACAATCCTGCACCCTAACCTAATCCTGTATGGACAATAACCTACTTCATACACACACCAAGACATCTGAATATAGGCATGTCACTTTAAAACCACTCTGGCAAATACTGGACAATGAATAAACAATGACAATTTTGTAAAAATGCAAAAACAGAATAGTCATACATGGGGATAAACATTTACAAAAAAATGAGGGCGAAATCATTTTTTAAAGTAATAATCAGACCAAATGTTGCTCCCTTCGTTTCCATCTCATTTCGACCACGACTAGACAAACATTTTATGGGAAAACTGCTCATTGCTGCTTCCTCATTTGACTACCCAATGAATGACCATCTCGTCATGTTTTGTTTCACTCTATGAATCAAAAAATATTGCATAATCGAATAAGTCCTCCACCCTTACTCCCTTCCGACAACCTGATCTCGTATAAGGTAACTCAACTCAGACGTGACAAAACATCTCACCAGTTTCCCAACACGAGGCTAGCTGGGCAGTACACAGTACCATTTCAGCAACAGGAGCCATTGTCAAGAAGGGGGTGGGGAAAGAAAGAGGCATTTTCTGTTTTTGCAAAATATCCAAGACATTTTGTTTAGTGAACACTGAACAGAAAGAAGCCTAATTTCAGATGGGGGAGATGAGTCAGACTGAAGCTCAAACAGTCTAGCTACTGTATGACACACACAATCACTAGTGCTGTGTATGAAACACAATAAAGCCTCAGATCATGACAGTGAGGAACCATGGAGAGAACTAACACACACATCGGTGAACCCATTTGAATTCAGTCACTTATTTCACAACATCCCTTTTGTTTTAAACAAAACGTTCCAGACATGTTTTCCATGAAAGAAGTGGTCAGAAAGAGACTTTCTGGACCTAAATGCCCAAAACATTCAGGAGATAAAGGTTCTCAAAGTTTACCTATTTTGCATACCCCACCCTACCAAGAAATCACTAAATAAATCTGACAACCCTGTTTGCAAGCTTTTAAAATATATCAAATCTCAACCGTTTATATTTTCCAGTGATGTAGACATGGATGTCTCATTGTGTGGTTCGCAAAAGGGGTCAACTTTGAGCACCTTAATCTTTTGTGTTTTGACATTGAGGTCCAAAAATTCACTTTCTGAGCACTTCTACAACAGACAAATATGTATGGAAGGTTTCATTCAAATTAAAAAAGGGGTGCTGTCAAAAAGTAATTGAATGCAAATAGATTTATCCACAGGGGATTGGGAGAATATATGGCAACAAGGAATGAACAGGGATACAAGATGCAATGAGTACAAAAGGGACAGTAGAGTCAGGGGGATAGAAAGAGTCTGGGAGAGGGGGGCAATATTCAGTATACACACACACACACACACAGAGAGAGAAGACTCCAAGCAGCATTAGAGTCGTCTCAACGCTCGCTTTTTATCAGTTTTCTTCTTCCCTACAACATTACTATTGCTACTACTACTGCTGGAGGTAGTACTGCTTCCATTGGCTCCGTTACCCAGAGCAGCAGAGGGGGCAACCCCTGCCCCAATCGCCCTCTTGGTAGGGTCCCCTGCATGTTTTTTGGGCTGGGGGCCATCGGCGGGGTCCTGGGGCACCCCCGACGCCCCACCGTGCCCCCCCATGGCATGGATCTCAGTTAGGAGGCGAGCACGGGATGCATACTCTGTATAGTCCTCCAGGAGCAGACGCCCCGCCTCCTCGTTGAGAGCCGACTCAGGGTTGGGATGGATCATAAGGCACTTGATAGTCTGAGAGAGAGAGAGAGAGAGAGAGAGAGAGAGAGAGAGAATGAACACCATTGAGTCATCAGGGTATATTTCAAGGTTTTCCTTGAACCAAGTAGAGATGACTATACAAAATGTTAAGAATATAAAATGCACCAGATACAATATTTTCTTTCACCCATTGCTATTTTGGATTATTAAGAAGCATCCATAGAGATGTGTAAATGTTTCTTACCAGTAATACATGTCTGAGTCCCAGCTCTGCCCTCCAGTCCCTCTTCAGGACGTTGACACAGATCTCTCCCTTGTGGCCCACATTAGGGTGGAAGATCTTGGTTAAGAAGTAGCCCTTCGGTGGTGCAGCAGGGAAGTCCTTCCCCAGGACCAGGCGCATCCGGAAAACACCCCCGGCAAACGGGGTTCCTTCTATTGAAGCACAATAAATAAACCACGTCAAGCAGGGGTTGACATTACTGGTTGTCCAGGGCAGGTAAACTGAACAGTCGGTAAAGGGGAACCTGCCTTTTGTCCTGAAGACTAGCGTTCATTCACGTTGACTCGTGTTCCATTTGTTCATGTGCATAAGCGACTCAACAAAAAAAGAAATCAAGCCAAGTGATCACACAGTTCTCCCTACATTCTCTTTCACCTCCGTTACTCGTCTCACTCCATTCAGATCCGAACGCTCCCTCTAAACAAACAAGTTGCGCACCCAAGCTCCCATTAAGACTATAGAAATTACTGCCTATAGAAATGCATCTAACAGATGGCATACACAAGCAAAACTGTAGACAAGCTACATTCCTTGCCAAATCATGACAGCTTTATCACAAATTCAAAATGGACTGGTTAATTAAAGTAGGGAAATGTGTTCCAACTACGAGCTGCAGATTTGAAAAAAATGTATGCATCTGGTCCATTTAGCGAACTGCTAGTCTGTCATTTAGAATAGTTTACGGATGGACATATGTAACAAAAACATTGTTTTGATGAAGGCAAATAGCCAATAATAAGCTCATTACACCCTGTTAAAACAGGAGTAGGCTAAACGTGCAGTGATATGAGAAAGACGCACCTGTTTCAGTAGCAAATGTCAGTGCTCAAATGGCGGTAGGAGTCCATAATTTAACAAATTACCTTGCAACTCAAGTAGGCCTAAGTGTTTTCCAGTTCAGACAGTGAAGATTGGACAACTAAATCAAATGTTTAGGCCTTTGTGCCAACTGCCTCTAGTAGTGTGTTAGCTAGCCAGTGTGTAATCTGAGCATAGTTGAGGTCTAACCTGAATTAGCCACGAAAACTAAAGTTTGAGAATGACTTTTCTGGAAGCTGTGCTGCAGCTTTTCCCCTACATTTTACATATTTACGTGGACCAGCCCCTAGCAATTTGTTTCAGCCAATGGGCTTCAACTCCTCACCATTTGAGTAACAGTCAACAAGATACACACAGCAGTACCACTTGGCTGCTGAGCTCTACTTTCAGAACCTTTGTCTAAAAGGTGCACAAAAGTACCAGAGACTTAAATTTGATGCCTCTATGGAGTATTTTACATGCATGATCATTACTTCATACTTTAACACACACTTTAACCCTTTTCATCAGAAGTCTGTCAGAGTCAAGACGTCTACATGCTTTCCACCCGAAACAGTTCGGAAGAGTTTGTGCATATATTAAGACAATATTTTGTGCCGTTTTTGGACTTTGATACGTTTTTTTTGTCGTTTGGGCGTACACTTTTTCTTGCAGCAAGCCAAAGTTGGTAGCCAGAGTCAGTAGCCGAAGTCTACACCCCTTTGTCAGTGATTGGCCAACAGTAGGGATTCTTCAGTAAAGTCGGTTGTCATTCAACGAGAGACGACTCATTTTCATGAAAATGTTTCATTGCGAAATACTGCAAAAATCCTTGTCAGAAACATCAAAACTATTGACAGATTTCTTGAGTTATCTTAGATTAATTCTGACTATGTTGAGGAAGGAAATACTGGCTATGGCATTTAACAATGGACAAACAATACTATTTCTGCTTTTTACCTGTTTTTCCAAGCGAAGGTCTTTTAAGGGAGTATGCGAGCACACTCGTCTGGTTCGCCTAGCCGACTTCAGCTAACCGCCAGCCGAACTGAAGCATGCTGACACCTTAAGACTTCTAACTTCTTTACAGATTTAGCATGAAACTTATGAAAAAGGGGTTTGAATAGTGTCATAAGTGTGCTGACTCATTCCTACAATGTTCAAATGAAAAGGTACTTTATTTTTTTATTTGTACATGTAGAAGACCATTTTCGTTTTTTGCCTGTACTTGCCCGATGGACAAGTACCTTTGAGAGCTTAATGTCAACCCCAGCATTAAGCATGTTCTACATTACAGCTTCCCTAGGCAGACAAAACATTTCCCATGACAGAGGTATGCGTTACCTGGTCCCTCGATGGCTGTATGGAGTTCTGTGATGTCTTCTTCACTGGGGTAGATCTTGATGCCCTCAGGGGGATCTGCAGCTAGTGCAGACACCTCTTTGTACACCAGACGCAGAACCTGGGGCGGCAAGTTCTCTACATTGGAGTTCTATAAATGGGGCACACACACACATTACTATTCTGTCCCACTACCAACAGAAAGGTGCACATATGGTAAATACTATAGATATGGAACCCACACATCCCATGATCACAAACACATCAATAACAGGAAAATCTCAGGCAGGGACAATTTCAGTAAAGCTGTCACCAAAATGGTTGCTCAGAATCAATGTAGCTGTCTACTGTCTGATAAGCCTTAGGCCTGTAGCCGATTAAACTCAACTCCACGATTTATGATGGAGATGAGCTGCGATTAGAGTGAACAGACTGGAGCTCCTTAGTCACAAAATCTATTTGAATAAAAAACTACTGATTTCAACACCCAAAGAATAGCCCACACACATTCCTGTGTAATTGCGGGGGATTCTTTGGATGCTATAATCAGTAGTTTTAGATAAAAACGATATTGTATGGGACTAAGTAACTCCAGTTTGCCCACACTAGTCGCTGCTCAACTCCATCGTAAATCGTGTATTTGAGTCGACTACAGTACAGGCCAGGTGGTGATTCACGTTAATATCATCATGAGAGTGCAGTGGATAAGCTGTGTCACAACTGACAACTGCGATTTCAGCCAATGTCTGGCAGTTTACTTCATTGATAAATGTACAAACCGGTCAAAGTTAAGATATTGTATTTGCATTTTCTAGCCATACAAAACGGACATCAAGTAAGCCATTCTGTCTTTGTCAAATAAAGCTAGGTTGTAGCTAGCTAGCGAATTAACAATTAGCCGAAAGCTAGCTAATGGTAGCATTGCTGCCTACAATTACTGACTAGTTCACATCATTGTCAAATCAAATAGCTAATGTACCATTAAATCGCCAAACCGTTTAACATATTGATGTAGTTCTTATTACAACTCATCAATTTAGCTAAAAGAGAGGAAATAAGATATCTAACTAGCAAGCTAACATTAGGTAGCTAGCCAGCCAAATCATCATCATTAGGTAGCTAGCTAACTTGCATAGGTAGCTACATACACCAACTTTGGGGTGTGCTAACGTTATGATAGTTAATTTGCTGACAATCGTGTAGAAGTTAGTTGGTGATTAATCTTTATGTTGGACAGTTTTCCATTTAAATTGTGTTCGGGAGAAGTGTCAACACTGAACTGGCCTGCAAAAGAAAATCGTAGCCAACGTTATATCAGCTAACGCCAGTTAGTTAACTATAGCAAGCAAATAACCAACTAACGTTAGCTACCCAACTTAACTAGTTAGCTAAGTTAGGTCTCGGCTAAGTAACGTTAATGTAGTTAGCTAGTTAACGTCAGCTAAACAGCTGGCAAACAATTTGACTTGCTTTGTTAGCTAGCTAAATAACCAATAATTGTATCCATTTATGAAAGTGTTTGTAAACAATTTTTACTTACCATGTCTTCCGAAGAATATTAGTATTCAGGTGACTGGGGCTAGCGAACTCTGTGATCCTCGTCTAAATAGCAACGGTAGCTAGCAACTAATAAATGCTTGTTGCTTATGCTTGATCGATGAGAAAGTGGTTCACGACACCTCAAATAAATGAATAAATGCAGTTATCGCCGACTATTTAGATCTCGAATGCCAAGCAAGCGATCAAGTTATGCTAACGCGTTAGCCAGCTGCAGCTTGCTAGCTGAAATTCTTCTCCTCAAAAGTTCAGATTAACTGATAGCACGTAAACTCCAATTCGTTATTCTGCTAAAAACAGCATGCTTTTGGGGGTAAATAACGTATACAATAAAGGGAAGCGAGTTACTGGAAGAAAGTTTTTTTTTGCCAAAGTTATGTGGTGGCCAAGTGCTAGAGTAGCTAGCCAGCTACTATTTTCGTTGACACGGAACACAACTACGTCTCCCAAATGAAATTGTGTTGTCTTGACCAATCGGCATTTTAGCCATACAACACGTGTACAAACAACGTAACCAACAAGACCAATCACATATGGTAGGTGCTCTGTCGTCATACTACTTGACATTTCCACCAGCCATCCAAAGTCGAGAATGTCAAAAATGATTCCAAGCCATAGGTGCGTTTGAAAAACTCATACCCACCCAGAGGGTAGGCCTTCATCTTGACAGACAGCCGCACACAATATAAACTTTTTTTCTAAACTTCAATATAACCTAACCCCAGTGAACCTAACTCTACCATACAATATACCAGGAGACGGCAGTGTCGGAGGAAGGCTTAATAACTGGCCGTGATTGGGAGTCCCATAGGGCGGTGCACAATTGGCCCAGCGTCGTTAGGGTATGGCTGGGTAGGCCGTCATTGTAAATAAGAATTTGTTCTTAACTGACTTGCCTAGTTAAAATAAATAAGACTTCTAAACAATATTGAGAAATAGCTAATTAAATGGCAACCCTTGACTACCTGCATTGGCCCATTTTTGCACTGAGTCTATGCACACTCACATACACTGACACCCCAACACACAAGTATACGGACGGCACACACTCACCACATACACTGCTGCTACTGTCTATTATCTATCCTGTTGCCTATTCTCTTTATCCCTGCCTATGTGTACAATACATAGCTACCTCAATTACGTTGTACCCCTTCACATTGACTCTACTCGTACTCCCTCGTTATTCACTGCATATTTATTCCTTGTGTTACTATTTTATTTGTATTTGATCTTTAACCATGCATTGTTGGAAAAGGACCCGTAAGTAAAGCATTTCACTGTGAGTCTACACCTGTTGTCTACGAAGCATGTGACAAATACAATTAGATTTGATTTGAATTTAATACTAGTCGAGGTACCAGTCTTTTTAGCTAACATTCAACTCCTTGCCCACTCCTGTCATTGGCTTTGGCAAGGAGTGGAATGTAATAGCTGAGCAGAGACACAGAGATGGCAACCAGGCTAGAATGCAACATATCAGAGAGAATTTAGAACGTTTGATGCTATCAGAAGCATGAACTATTAGTCAAAATGTTAGATATGCTTGGGAATTACTACAATAGCAACTTTGTGTAACAATATGGTCGTCATTCTAATGTTCACAAATAACGCCATCCATTCCAAAGCATTACAACAAATGTAGCTATTTCTCAAACCTGTCCACATAATTCTTTAGGATCTTCCACAAATCAACTTTTCACTCTTCATGACTTTTGGTGAGCAGCACAATAAAACCTGGGTACGTAACCCCTTGTTGCATGAGGTAAAACATTACTTTGCTCATGGTTAAGGTACCAAACCATCAAGCACTGGCATCCAACATTATAATAAGGGGTTAAATATCTGTACCTGTAAGACTCTTATCACATGAATGACTTGCATGGAGGAAACTTTTACAGCTCACAGCAAATCTAATGTAAGTGTTGCTTCTGTACAAACAAAAAACAGAAAACATCACAGCCTGCCAACCCCAGTCTACTGACATCAATGTGTGACTGGGGACATAAGCTCAGATTGAATTTGAAAGCCCCTGGCCCTGACCAAACGTCCTGAGAACTATGGTCACAAAGGCCAGAGTGGGAATGTGCCTACCATGTGCCAGACACAGAATATTGCCTGTTATTTAAAAGTAAATGAATGTAGATGAGTGATTATTAATGCCATCCTCAAGATACATTGATACACACGAGATTTGAAAAGGTACATTCTAAGTAACATTACATTTAAATTATTCCTAGAATCCATAATTTTGGAAGGGGAAGTTTTGGCTTTTAACCCCCACTGAGACTTTTTCCTGCAGTATTTCTATTGAACACTAGAGTGCGCCTCATCACTGCATTGTCTGCGTGTTTTTATTTTTGGATTCTGGTTCTGGATATTTTCTTCGAATTATTTGTCAGAAAACAGTGCACGGAGATTTTCCCTTGTGGCCCTCTATGCAATCAGAAAATATTTTTCGATTAATGACATGATTGTTTGCGTCATATGCAAATACATTTAGTCAAATGTGATTTTTAGCTACCTCAATACAATAAAATACAATAAAGTCATTCAATCATTTTTATTTACATTAAACCCCCAAACCAGTTTATACTAAGGCACTAACTTGTAATGCTCATTTGGACAGGATGTTTGTGGCTTTTCCCATAGAGATAGATAGAGGACTCTAGTGCCCAAATGTCTATTTTAGAATGGGCAGTGCCATTGAGCACTTTCACTATTTTGAAGTAGTCACTGGGTGGGACTTCCTATGGGTTAAGGAAGGATCACATAATTCCAACCAGGTCACCAGGAGGGATCAGCCAATGCATTATACTTGTGAACAAACATTCCATAACTGCAGGAGGCAGTAAATCGGCAAGCTTTATACCTGTTCAAACAGGTGGCAGTATGCACCAAGTGGCCAGGGTTCTGGTCTAGAATAATGGTTTTGACTGCTCCCACAGTTTTGCTTCTGTACCGCAGTTTAATCTTAAGGACCGGAACCTTTTTTTCAATTTTCAACTAAAATGACATACCCAAATCTAACTGCCTGTAGCTCAGGATTTGAAGCAAGGATATGCATATTCTTGATACCATTTGAAAGGAAACACTGAAGTTTGTGGAAATTTGAAATTAATGTAGGAGAATATAACACAATAGATCTGGTAAAAGATAATACAAAGAAAAAAAACATGCTTTTATTTTTTTGTACCATCATCTTTGAAATGCAAGAGAAAGGCCATAATGTATTATTCCAGCCCAGGCGCAATTTAGATTTTAGCCACTAGATGGCAGCAGTATATGTACAAAGTTTTAGACAGAGCCAATGAACCATTGCATATCTGTTGAAAATGTTGTATCAAGACTGCCCAAATGTGCCTAATTGGTTTATTAATACATTTTCAAGTTCATAATTGTGCACTCTCCTCAAACAATAGCAATAGCATTATTTCACTATAATAGCTACTGTAAATTGGACAGTGCAGTTAGATTAACAAGAATTTAAGCTTTCTGCCCATATCAGATATGTGTATGTCCAGGGAATTTATTTTGTTACTTACAACCTCATGCTAATCACATTAGCCTACATTAGTTCAACCGTCCCGTACGCCCGGCCCAAAAAGACAATTTCCATACACTGTCACATAGAGAAGTCAGATTAGAACATTCTTAATAAGACACTTAGTCATCTCCTTTGTGAACAAAACATCCAATGAATTTTTCAATAGTTGTTGCTGAGGCCGTTTTTTTTCCATCACTCATAGCCAAATATATTTACATTTATATTCATCAAATGTCTGCTCTGTTTTTGGATGGTGTGATGACGTCATCACTGCTTGCACTGCTCCTTGTGCGGTTGCATCCCAGATATAGATGGTCCATGAAATTAATCAACGTATGCGAAAGTGAGTAGATTACCTTGAAAAACAACGGACTGACATTTTGGATGTAGTCTTCAGTTCTTATTATATCTCAGTGGTATGCACACATTCAGTTTGTTTACCAAATCATAGAAAATTGACTACTTCAAAATGGAGATGCCCTCAATTGCTCTGCCCCTGCTCTCACAAACGCCATAATGGTACATATACAATGATGCGATGTCTATCTAAGTCTATGGGCTTTTCCAGGCGCGCCATCTTTGCTGGCACCACGCATAGTTCCTGGCTTTCAGCGCGCACTAATCTCTGATTGGATAGCCTGATGCGCGTTGCAGAGAAATTCAGCGAGGACAAAAACTACGCTCAATTTACGGGGCGTGACAGTTGAACAACAACAATCAAGCTTCCGGTTTTTCCCCATTCTTACTAGAGAGTTCACTAGCATGTTCTTGTGAGCGTAAAATCAGCAAGTTTATGTATAATAGATTTACGTGTACACTAGGTACATTTTATTATTTTGTTTGTCGTGGAATAAGAGCACCGAAAGAGCTATTACTGACTTTGATACGCCGCTTTATTTGGCCATTACACTGCGGACAACTTCCAATACGGTAAAGACTGATCTATTTAGTTAGCTAATAATTTAATGAAATTAAGCATTCTATTGGACTTCGAATGCACGTGTTTTTTCTGGAGTATTACAGAGGAGATCGCTATTGTTTTGTTCCCTTGGAAAGTATTTCATTCATTCCCTTTTCACTGTTTTGTTGAAAGTTAATATATTCAACAATGTATTGGACAGCTGCAGTCAACATGCTTATGTTTTGTGTATTTTGTCTCAACAGGGTTATTATGAGCGAAGGAGAGGTATTCCATGAGAAGCAGCGACTGGAGTTGTGCGCCATTCATGCTCTGAACAACGTTCTGCAAGAACAAGTGTTCACCAAGGAGACGGCAGATGACATCTGCAAGCGGTGAGGTCACTTAGGTCAGGCGATGTGTGTGTAATGTCATCTTTAGGAGGCGGTGTTTTGGCTAAACAGAGTTCTTTGTGTCAATGATAACACACAGGCTCTTCAATATGCAATCTCTGCATGTAAATCATTAAGTACTGCTATAAGCTTGTGATCCAAAGAGCACCCACCACACACTTTCTCCATGAGTTCCAAGAGCATGTGAATCTGTTTTTACCATGTTCCCCTCTTTCCCCTTCCTCCCCAGGCTAGCTCCACAGTGTGTGGTGAACCCTCACCGCTCGATGCTGGGCACAGGCAACTATGACGTCAACGTCATCATGGCTGCCCTACAGAGCAGAGAGTTGGCTGCAGTATGGTGGGACAAACGCAGGTCAGACATCAATACCTCAGGGCCAGACAGATTCGGAAGAGATGATTGGCAATGAAATACACCTGTGTAATAAATCCAACCAAGTACTGTACAGGTCACAAAGAGCTACAGTTTTATTGACCAAAGAAAATATACTGATAAGGAAACTTCGCCACAGATTCTGTCTACTCCTACTGTTCATCCCCTTCACCACCACTGTGGCTCTGTTGATTTTAAACCAAAATCTCCTTCCCTTTTCCTATTTCTCCCTCAGAACAGTACAGAGTCTCTGTGTTGACAAGGTCCAGGGGTTCATCCTGAACGTTCCGTCACGTGTCTCTCTTGGAATTGTGTCCCTCCCCGTCAAGCGGCGGCACTGGCTTGCAGTGCGCCAGGTTAATGGACACTACTACAACCTCGACTCCAAACTAAAGAGTCCTGTCTGCATCGGGAACGAAGCAGATCTCCGGTGAGTGATGGGAGGGATGATGACTATGCAGACATGTATTGTACAACTCCTAATCAAAGGCACAGTATCTCAAACTTTACGCTCAACTTCTCATGCTTGTTGTTTACAAACAGAAATGTTCCTCTGTAAAAAAAAAGACATAGTAATCCTGTCAGGAACTCTTGAATGCAGCCCACAATTTGACTGTGGTAGACTACTCGTCAGTTAGAGTTCAATCTGATCCTGTTAGAGGAGTGGTCACATGGGGCTTACCACAGTGTCTGTTTGTACTTTGCACTCTTGTAAACCAGTCTCTATCGCTCTCTCCCTCACCACACTCTGCTTCTCTCTCTCAGTACATTTCTCAGTGAACAGCTGTCTCCGGACGTGGCAGAGATGCTCCTGGTTGTGAGGAGGGACGTGGAGGAGTACGGAACCTGGCTGAACTCTGATGACCTCAGGAAGTGATTCATCTGGCCTGGGCATTTCATTCATTCAACATGGGACTCAAACTCCTGCTCTACTCTGGAAAAACAAATAACATTTTAGAAAACAAGAGACTCTTAACAAAAAGTACATATTTCAGGAAATGCATTACCGGTTGCTGAGGAGTGTGGGCACTGTTACACACACGAAGTTCCAAAGAGAATTTAAGATGACGAGGGATTTCTGTCCCAAATGGCTTGTTTGTAAGTTTACTGGCCTTTGTTTGGATTTCTACACTACAGCAGCATCTATATCCTCTTTCCTTCTCTCTCTTCCTTCCTTCTCTTCTCTTCCTATGCACTGCACTGTCAAGGTAGACCAGTTAGAACTGGTTTGTCTTTTAGTTATTCTATGCACTGAGAAGGTACAGAGGAGGCACTGGATGTCATGTTGACAACTGACTGTGTGAAAATAATGCTTCTATGTTTGTGTTCTGTCTGCGTTTACATCTAACTGCATATCCAAGTGAATGGGAGTACTGTCTTTCTGTTACACGCGCTCAAACTACACACACAGAGGATATAAAGAAAATGTTATTTATATGTAATGATGTGTCTCATTGTCTTTGTGTGCATACAATCTTTGAGGTTCAGCAGTACCTTTTGAGTGATTTAAACAAGGCAACTTTATTCATTGTTATTTTATTTATATTAGACTCTGGAGTGAAAAAGGATGCCATTCAAAAGGAGCATTGATTATACCATACAAACGCAATTCAAGGGTTAACAAGGTCAGTAGGCAAGGAGGGTGTTCAATGAAATCTGACATCACATATTTACATAACATCCTATAGAGACCCCAGAAACCCACTGCTATATAGTTATTGCTATTTATGGTAGGGCTACTGCAGCACCAGTGGCAGGAGTTTTATTGCTATGTGCCTGCTGTCATTGCATGGGATTTGTAGTTCTCTAATGGTCTCGAGGTTGGATGGGAGTTGTAGTTCTCCATTCAGCCTACAAAGAGGTGGTACTATAGCCCTCTCTTGAATGTTCTTTTTAAGAGCAAAGTTTCATGAGGGGATGGGCAACTCCAGTCCTTGGGGACTTGGTGTCCCTTCTGCCCCGGACTCCAATAATCGCCTAATCATGATCTTCAGTTTAGAATGCAATTAGTTTATTCACCACTCCGGCCCCATGGACAGGAGTTGCCCATCCCCGATTTAGATAATGTCATCAACAGTGAAATGTACAGTATAGTATCAGAAGGTAATACAAGGGAGGTACAGAATTTTCACCTATAAAAAGTAAATCAAATAAAAATTGCACGTTGAATACCAAGTGAGGAGACTGCATATTCATTCACCCAAAAATGTGTCTTGTTTCTATGTGTCAGTGTTTCTCTACAACAAGATATAGATATAAAAACGTGAAAATAAATTGGTGCTACATTTAAAAAAACAGAACTACAATGTCATAACGTCAATACCATTCTGGCTCGCCTCGCAACTGACACTGGACAGACAAGGGGGATTGTAAGGGGTGACTTTGACCGAGTGAACCTGGTTCAGACCTCTTCATAATCATGCTACCTACTGTATCTATCTGACATTAGCTTACTGTGAGGTTCTACAGCAGGCCATTCAACCTTCTTGGTACTGATGTTACGCACCTTTAATTTACATCTAAAGCTCAATTTTTGGGGATGAGTTATTTTTTCTTCATCTCAGTAAAGTGTCCATAAGAAAACGGGAAAAAAATCGGTAACTTTTTTATACAAAAAAGAATTAGCGTGAATACAGGTTCCTTGAATGGGCGGAGTTGGGGTGTGTTTGACTACCCCCGTAACCAGTCAGCATGCTGGGAGAGTACTGTACTTTCAGAAACAGCGTTTTGATTCGATATGGGGGAGCCGCCATTGAAGATCCACAGAGGAGGGTGTACAGAGAAAAGGGAGACAAGAAAACAACAAGAAATCTCCATTATTCAAATTTGTTTCAAAATCATCTCATTTATGAAGATGAGCACTCACATGGTCACATTATTCCCCTAACAACAGGGGTAGAGGATGTAGAAGTTATCCACAACCACTGATCCAGGGTCTTTACCTCCAAATGGTTAAGGTTAGGAATGGGTGTCAGGTAATCTGATCCCAGATCAGAGGTGGATGGAGGCAACTTCTACCACAAGCACCAGGGTCTGTTGTAAAAGTTAGGACTGGGATGGTAATGCTAGAAAGGACAAAGGTAGGGTAATGGTTAGGGTTAGGTCTCAGGTTTGTGGTCAGAAAGCACTGTATTTACTTCCTTTCTAGCATGTCCAAAGTCAGAGAGGTGACAACCGACGGAGTTAGTTGTTAGGGGCAGAAAGTGAGCTTTCCCATTCAAGTAATAGTACACATACTTTAGGTTAGTTGAATAAAAAAAAGAATGCCAGTTTACAGCAGGTGCGTAGACAGAATTTAGTTGGTAGATGGGCCTGCAGAAATTTGGATGGGCCAATGCTACCCAGGCCCACCCATGCCTACACTCCTGGCCTACAGGGCCCTGTGAGGTTGGAGCCACACCACCATCCTCACCACCATCACCACCATCCCCAATACCATCACAACCATCATCACCACTACCATCACAACCATTATCATCACAACCATCAACACCATCCCCACTACCATCACAACCATCATCCCCACTACCATCACCACCATCCCCACTACCATCACCACCATCCCCACTACCATCACCACCATCCCCACTACCATCACAACTATCATCACCACCATCCCCACTACCATCACAACCATCATCCCCACTACCATCACCACCATCCCCACTACCATCACAACTATCATCACCACCATCACAACTATTATCATCACAACCATTATCACCACCATCCCCAATACCATCACAACCATCATCACCACTACCATCACAACCACTACCATCACAACCATTATCATCACAACCATCACCACCATCCCCACTACCATCACAACCATCATCCCCACTACCATCACCACCATCCCCACAACTATCACCACCACCATCACAACCATCATCACCACTACCATCACAACCATTACCATCACCACCATCAACACCATCCCCACTACCATCACAACCATCATCCCCACTACCATCACCACCATCCCCACTACCATCACCACCATCCCCACTACCATCACCACCATCCCCACTACCATCACAACTATCATCACCACCATCCCCACTACCATCACAACCATCATCCCCACGACCATCACAACCATCCCCACTACCATCACAACTATCATCACCACCATCACAACTATTATCATCACAACCATTATCACCACCATCCCCAATACCATCACAACCATCATCACCACTACCATCACAACCACTACCATCACAACCATTATCATCACAACCATCACCACCATCCCCACTACCATCACAACCATCATCCCCACTACCATCACCACCATCCCCACAACTATCACCACCACCATCACAACTATTATCATCACAACCATTATCACCACCATCTCCACTACCATCACCACCACCACCATCCCCACTACCATCACCACCATCCCCACTACCATCACAACCATCATCACCATAACTACCATCACCACCATCCCCACTACCATCACCACCATCATCCCAACTACCATCACCACAACCATCATCTCCACTTCCATCACCACCATCACAACCATCATCACCACTACCATCACCACCATCACCACATTGACCATCCCCACCATGACCACCATCACCACTCCCATCACCACCTTGACCATCACCACCATGACCACCATCCCCACTACCATCACCACCATGACCACCATCCCCACTACCATCACCACCATCCCCACTACCATCACAACCATCATCACCACAACTACCATCACCACCATCCCCACTACCATCACCACCATCATCCCAACTACCATCACCACCATCACAACCATCATCACCACTACCATCACCACCATCACCACATTGACCATCCCCACCATGACCACCATCACCACTCCCATCACCACCTTGACCATCACCACCATGACCACCATCCCCACTACCATCACCACCATCCCCACTACCATCACAACCATCATCACCACAACTACCATCACCACCATCCCCACTACCATCACCACCATCCCCACTACCATCACCACCATCATCCCAACTACCATCACCACCATCACAACCATCATCACCACTACCATCACCACCATCACCACATTGACCATCCCCACCATGACCACCATCACCACTCCCATCACCACCTTGACCATCACCACCATCCCCACTACCATCACCACCATCCCCACTACCATCACAACCATCATCACCACAACTACCATCACCACCATCCCCACTACCATCACCACCATCATCCCAACTACCATCACCACCATCACAACCATCACAACCATCATCACCACTACCATCACCATCACCACCATCACCACATTGACCATCCCCACCATGACCACTCCCATCACCACCTTGACCATCACCACCATGACCACCATCACCACTCCCATCACCACCTTGACCATCACCACCATGACCACCATCACCACCTTGACCATCACCACCTTGACCATCACCACCTTGACCATCACCACCTTGACCATCACCACCTTGACCATCACCACCACCAGTTAGTTATATCCAGAATGTTTATTATCGACTAACAACAAACGTACAGGCAAAAAACACCTCGAGGGACGATTTACATGCATAGTGATGATAAATGCCACAGATTAGGATGTCACGAATACAAAGGAACTCACAGAGGGGGGTGGGGACTGCCTGTCAGTCAGGGGTAGGCTCTCATAGCCAGGGTTGCCATTGGAGGAAACGTTTGGAGTCCTGTGTAGAGACAGAAAGAGAGAGGAAACGAAAGGAAAAGGTGGAAGACAGAAGAGGAGGAATAGGAGCAGGAGTGGAGAATGAGTGAGAGAGAGGGGAAAAAGGGATGAGACACATTGAGAAAGACGAAAAGATGGAGGTGGACCAAAGGAGGGAACCGAGGTGGGGTAAGAAGAGAAAGGGAGGAAGAGCGATTAGCGAAATGGTGATGTAGAAACGGACCTCCTTATAACTGGTGGCATTAGTGTTATTAGGGCACTATATCTACGTAGGCAGGGGGATAGCTGGAGGTTTCAGATATTATACACACAGTCCACTCCTGAGAAGTCCACTTTGGGAAATGCAAACTCATGTACAATGATGAAATGCACATTTGTGTACAACGTGTACGTGCATGGCAACTTAAAACTTCAGACTTCACCAGTCTCAATTCAAAATACATTCATTTTTAATTGCTCTGGATATCCACATGCTCCACTTTAGTGTGTGCTTTCCAGACGGCCCCAAACCAGAGCATTTATCAGGAGTCCACTGCATTCTTATTGTTTATTGGGTACCTGGAATCTGAGTTACTTTACTCTGGGCAGTTTGGTCATGATACTGTTACTATTAGATCTAGGCTAGGGCCACTGACGATCACAGTGTTTACAGCGCCTGAATACACCAACTGGACTTGGCATTTAGTTATGTTCTACATGCTAAGACATAAGGTAGGAAAGTACACTTCTTAGGGCATTAACTGGACTGGCAAAGTATAGAAAGAGAGTGAAAGACCGAGAGAGAGAGAGAGAGAGTGAAAGAGAAGAAGAGACAGTGAGAGAGAGTGAAAGAGGAAGAGAGTGAGAGAGAGTGAAAGAGAGGAAGAGACAGTGAGAGAGAGTGAAAGAGAGGAAGAGACAGTGAGAGGGAGTGAAAGAGAGGAAGAGACAGTGAGAGGGAGTGAAAGAGAGGAAGAGACAGTGAGAGGGAGTGAAAGAGAGGAAGAGACAGTGAGAGGGAGTGAAAGAGAGGAAGAGACAGTGAGAGGGAGTGAAAGAGAGGAAGAGACAGTGAGAGAGAGTGAAAGAGAGGAAGAGACAGTGAGAGAGAGTGAAAGAGAGGAAGAGACAGTGAGAGAGAGTGAAAGAGAGGAAGAGACAGTGAGAGGGAGTGAAAGACCGAGAGAGAGTGAGAGGGAGTGAAAGAGAGGAAGAGACAGTGAGAGGGAGTGAGAGAGAGGAAGAGACAGTGAGAGAGAGTGAAAGAGAGGAAGTGACAGTGAGAGGGAGTGAAAGAGAGGAAGAGACAGTGAGAGGGAGTGAAAGAGAGGAAGAGACAGTGAGAGGGAGTGAAAGAGAGGAAGAGACAGTGAGAGAGAGTGAAATAGAGGAAGAGACAGTGAGAGAGAGTGAAATAGAGGAAGAGACAGTGAGAGAGAGTGAAAGAGAGGAAGAGACAGTGAGAGAGAGTGAAAGACCGAGAGAGTGAGAGGGAGTGAAAGACCGAGAGAGAGTGAGAGGAAGTGACAGTGAGAGGAAGTGAAAGAGGAAGAGACAGTGAGAGAGAGTGAAAGAGAGGAAGAGACAGTGAGAGGGAGTGAAAGAGAGGAAGAGACAGTGAGAGGGAGTGAAAGAGAGGAAGTGACAGTGAGGGAGTGAAAGAGAGGAAGTGACAGTGAGAGAGAGTGAAAGACAGAGAGAGAGTGAGAGGGAGTGAGAGAGAGGAAGTGACAGTGAGAGGGAGTGAAAGACCGAGAGAGAGTGAGAGAGAGGAAGAGACAGTGAGAGGGAGTGAAAGACCGAGAGAGAGTGAGAGGGTGATAAAGAAATAACAAAGGACAGAGACAGAAAGAGAGAGAGGTGAGAGTAATTTGAGAGACTTGATAACGTGAGACTTGGACACCACAGTGTGGATGGTGGGTGGGAGTGATGGGGTTTACCTAGGTCAACCTGAGCCTCATATCTCCGCAGTATTAAGGCCTGTGTCTCAAATGACACCCTATTCCCCATATAGTGCACTACTTTTAGACACTTAGCACCAAGTAGTGCACTATATGGTGAATAGGGTGTCATTTGAAACACACTCAAGATCTGTGAGTGATCGATCGGACCGGTCTGTGTCTGTCTTGGAAGGCGCGACAGACCGATAGACAGACACACAGAAAGACAGACTTCTGGAGTTGTGTCTGTTTCTCTGCCTACCCTGAAGTCCACAGTAGCCCTATCTGTGTGTTTGTTTCTCTGCCTACCCTGCAGTCCACAGTAGACCTGTCTGTGTGTCTGTTTCTCTGCCTACCCTGCAGTCCACAGTAGACCTGTCTGTGTGTCTGTTTCTCTGCCTACCCTGCAGTCCACAGTAGACCTGTCTGTGTGTCTGTTTCTCTGCCTACCCTGCAGTCCACAGTAGACCTGTCTGTGTGTCTGTTTCTCTGCCTACCCTGCAGTCCACAGTAGATCTGTCTGTGTGTCTGTTTCTCTATCTGTGTGTCTGTTTCTCAGCCTACCCTGCAGTCCACAGTAGATCTGTCTGTGTGTCTGTTTCTCTATCTGTGTGTCTGTTTCTCAGCCTACCCTGCAGTCCACAGTAGATCTGTCTGTGTGTCTGTCTGCATTGCGTGTGTTTGCTTCCCCTGACAAAGCGATCCGGATGTGTCTATATGGAGGCAGAGTGGTTCTGACTACTCCATCACTGTACATGTATGGGTGGGTGTGAGGTAGAACTATATCCAATGTATTTCCAATGTCAAACGTTTGCCATGTGTTCATGTATGCTAACATTACAGGGTGTGGTGAAGTAAATATGTGTGTCTTTTCAAGCTGTGCATCTAAAACCTCTGTGTCTCTGTTTTGTACCTATCCTTCACTTATGCTCGTTAACATAACAGACTTAGTCAGTAGGTCTGTGTGTGTTCATGCACGCTCCACTACTCTATACTGGGCCTATATGAGTGTCCTGATCTTGTTGGCTTCAGTTGGGAGCTTTGAGTTGAAGTTACACCAAGGCACAGATCTAGGATCAGCTTAACCTCCCCCAAGTCTTCATCCTCAACCACTATTGTAAAAAAAAAAAATGAACTTGGATCAATGACTGGGGGAAACGTCATCTTATTCCCGGGGGGTCTCTCTGAGGCAACTCTGTCTGTCTGTCTGTCTGTGTGTCTGTGTGTCTGTGTTACTCACGGGAGCGGTGGCGCGCTAGAAAAGGGAGGAGTCCACCCGGCTCCCTGGTAATTATAGAAGGGGGGCAAGGCCCCTCGCTGAGACCCCGCGGCCGGCTGTCTACGTGCCTGATGGGAAGTGAAGGGGTCCTCGCTCTCGCTGTCCGAATCTTCATACTCCTCGGAATCACTGTCGCCCGTCAGAGAGGGGGGAGAGGAGAACTCATGAGAACAACAATTAGGGGTTTTGATAACACATTGTATGAACCTGTGAAATCCTATGGAACAGATAAGGAACACACTCTTCATGTGTGGAAGACAGCCACAACATGTGTACTTTTACCCTACTGTACAAGAAAAAAAAAGAAAAAAAAATGTAAAATAATAATATACAGTACTGTGTAAAAGTTTTAGGCAGGTGTGAGAAAATGCTGTAAGGTAAGAATGCTTTCAAAAATAGACATGTTAATAGATTATATTTATCACTAAACAAAATGCAAAGTGAGTGAACAGAAGAAAAATCTAAATCAAATCCATATTTGTTATGCTTTGCCTTCAAAACAGCATCAATTATTGTAGGTACACTTGCACAAAGTCAGGGATTTTGTAGGCATATAGTCAGGTGTATGATTAAACAATTATACCAAACAGGTGCTAATGATCATCAATTCATTTCTGCAAATGTTGGGGATTTGGTCAGAATTAATGGTCTCCTCAATACTGAGAAGTACAGGCAGATATTTATCCATCATGCAATACCATCTGGGAAGCATCTGATTGGCCCCAAATTTAATCTGCAGCATGACAACAACCCCAAACATACAGCGAAAGTCATTAAGAACTATCTTCAGCGTAAAGAAGAACAAGGAGTCCTAGAAGTGATGGTACGGCCCCCACCGAGCCCTGATCTCAATATAATCGAGTCTGGCTGGGATTACATGAAGAGAGAGAAGCACCTGAGGCTGCCTAAATCCACAGAAGAACTGTGGTTAGTTCTCCAAGACGTTTGGGCCAGCCTACCTGCCGAGTTCCTTCAAAATCTGTAAGTGTACAGTTTAGAAGAATTTATGCTGTTTTGAAGGCAAAGGGTGATCACACCAAATATTGATTTGATGTAGATTTTTCTTCTGTTCGCTCACTTTGCATTTTGTTAATTGATAAATATAAACTATTAACATGTCTATTTATTTTAAAGCATTCTTACTTTACAGCATTTTTTCACACCTGCCTAAAACTGTTGCACAGTACTATATATAGATGTTTTTATCTGTTCAATTAATGGGTTTGTGATGGTGCATTCAGCAATGTCCTTTGGAATACAGACCTCCTGTAATTTTACATCGATATTCGCAAATAGAAAAAATGTATCCCCTTGTTCATCCCTGAATCTGTTTTTCACTTCATGTTTCTGGCTGTGACACAGTTGGAAACTGTTTACTACAGACAGACGAAAAGACAGAAGCTCTGACAGACCTGTAGGTACAGTAGTGAATTACATACCCATACAGTACGTCAACCCACACCTAGAGATGCACCTCTATATACAGTGGGGCAAAAAAAGTATTTAGTCAGCCACCAATTGTGCAAGTTCTCCCACTTAAAAATATGAGAGAGGCCTGTAATATACATCATATGTACACTTCAACTATGACAGACAAAATGAGAAGAAAAAAAATACAGAAATTCACATTGTAGGATTTTTTATGAATTTATTTGCAAATTATGGTGGAAAATAAGTATTTGGTCAATAACAAAAGTTTTTTAATAATTTGTTATATACCCTTTGTTGGCAATGAGAGGTCAAACGTTTTCTGTAAGTCTTGACAAGGTTTTCACACACTGTTGCTGGTATCTTGGCCCATTCCTCCATGCAGATCTCCTCTAGAGCAGTGATGTTTGGGGCTGTTGCTGGGCAACACAGACTTTCAACTCCCTACAAAGATTTTCTATGGGGTTGAGATCTGGAGACTGGCTAGGCCACTCCAGGACCTTGAAATGCTTTACGAAGCCACTCCTTCGTGGCCCGGGGGGGGGGGGGGGGGGGGGGGGGTGTGTTTGGGATCAGGTTTTCACTCAAAATCTCACGATATATGGCCCCATTCATTCTTTCCTTTACACAGACCAGTCGCCCTGGTCCCTTTGCAGAAAAACAGCCCCAAAGCATGATGTTTCCACAAAGAGCATTCTTTGTCCTCCAAACACGACGAGTTGAGTTTTTACCAAAAAGTTCTATTTTGGTTTCATCTGACCATATGACATTCTCCCAATCTTCTTCTGGATCATCCAAATGCTCTCTAGCAAACTTCAGACGGGCCTGGACATGTACTGACTTAAGCAGGGGGACACATCTGGCACTGCAGGATTTGAGTCCCTGGTGGCGTACTGTGTTACTGATGGTAGGCTTTATTACTTTGGTCCCAGCTCTCTGCAGGTCATTCACTAGGTCCCCCTGTGTGGTTCTGGGATTTTTGCTCACCGTTCTTGTGATCATTTTGACCCCATGGGGTGAGATCTTGCGTGGAGCCCCAGATCGAGGGAGATTATCAGTGGGCCTGTATGTCTTCCATTTCCTAATAATTGCTCCCACAGTTGATTTATTCAAACCAAGCTGCTTACCTATTGCAGATTCAGTCTTCCCAGCCTGGTGCAGGTCTACAATTTTGTTTCTGGTGTCCTTTGACAGCTCTTTGGTCTTGGCCATAGTGGAGTTTGGAGTGTGACTGTTTGAGGTTGTGGACAGGTTTATTTTATACAGATAACAAGTTCAAACAGGTGCCATTAATACAGGTAACGAGTGGAGGACAGAGGAGCCTCTTAAAGAAGAGGTTACAGGTCTGTGAGAGACAGAAATCTTGCTTGTTTGTAGGTGACCAAATACTTATTTTCCACCATAATTTGCAAATAAATTCATAAAAAATCCTACAATGTGATTTTCTGTATTTTTTTTCTCATTTTGTCTGTCATAGTAGAAGTGTACCTATGATGAAAATTACAGGCCTCTCTCATCTTTTTAAGTGGGAGAACTTGCACAATTGGTGGCTGACTAAAAACTTTTTTGCCCCACTGTAGTACAACCTTACCTTACTGCTGAGCATGTTCAGAGGAAATGTTAAACTATGATGTAGAAAATTTCAGCAACAACATTATGACATCAATAACATATCTCGTTCTCTATCTCTCTCTCACACACACACACACACACACACACAGACACACACACCTGGGGAAGCTTCTCCAGGCGCCGGGCAGGGAACAGAGGATGGCAGTGAAGGCCAGAGCCGAAAGGAAAGAGTAGAGAGAGAGGTAGAGCAATCCCTCCATCCCATCAGAGCACAGGCCTTTCAAAGAGTCAATATAATCCTAATAAACAGAGACAGAAAGAGCAAAAAGACTTGAGAAAACAGCAAGAACACACCAGAGACCATTACACCCCATGTTAAACACCAGGCCTACCTTGTTGAGACCTCGACAGTGGAGTAGCGCCACCAGCTGGTGAAAGTTGCCCTCTGTGGCATTGAGAATCTGCTGAACCTCCCGGAGTGACTTCTACAACAACAATAGGTAAGGATAATATCACACTTAGTTTCATAAACTGTTTATGTATTTGTCAGCCATTTTGTGTCATGGGTTGCACCCTGGCCCAGTGTGACGTACCTCTGCCTTGGGGACCTGTGGGAGAGCATTCCGGTCCAGGCTGGATAGGTGTGTGTGGATGCTGGAAAGGGCCCTCTGTGACTGGGTCAGCAGCTGCAGACAACAGGTCATTGAAAATATTGCTTCGCATCATCATGCTAACACTGTATAATCTATAAACATCCTGATCAGTACCTATCAGATAATACACGTTTACTTACTGTCCTATATCAGTGCCACCAGGGTTGGAATTACAGAGCTGCCCAGAAATAATATTTATATTTACATTGGTCCAGCCCACTAATGTGCTATTGAAACCCTGATCCCCTAACACCACTACGTGAGACACAGCATCTACAGAGAACAGTTACTACCTGCTGGAAAGGGCTGTTCATACGTCTGCTGCAGGTCAGGTAATAATCCAACACGTCTGGATAGGACAGAGGACAGCAGCAGACCATCAATCAGCAATGAATAAAGTGTGTCAGGGCATTTCAGCATCAAAATGAATGGCTATATGAATGAAATGATCAGAGTCTCTTTGTTAGTGTGCAGCGATGCACTACTGTACCTGAGCTGGTCCCAGAGTTGAAGTGGGTGGAGTTGAGCACAAAGGTGTTAGGATCTGTACAGAAGTCACTGACAGACTGGAGATGCAGAGAGAGGTAGAGGGGGAAGAGAGGTAGAGGGATATAGAAAGAAAGACATAGAAAGAGAGAGAGGTAGAGAGGTGAAGGGGGAGAGAAATTGAGGGAGAGATCACAAGGGAAAAGTTAACAGAGACACACTGACTGACTGACACACGTCTCTCCTCAGATATCTGACTGCAGCACTTGGCCCACTGCCTGTTCTATTGATTTACTGAGTGAATAACATGCTGCATAGATCTACTGTACCTTTACGTGTTGAATAGATCTACTGTCCCTCTCCATACTGTATAGACCTACTGTACCTTTACGTGTTGAATAGATCTACTGTCCCTCTCCATGATGTATAGATCTACTGTACCTTTACAGGTTGAATAGATATACTGTACCTTTACATGTTGAATAGATCTAATGTACCTTTACGTGTTGAATAGATCTACTGTCCCTCTCCATACTGTATAGATCTACTGTCCATCTCCATATTGTATAGACCTACTGTCCCTCTCCATACTGTATAGACCTACTGTCCCTCTCCATACTGTATAGACCTACTGTCCCTCTCCATACTGTATAGATCTACTGTCCCTCTCCATGATGTATAGACCTACTGTCCCTCTCCATACTGTATAGACCTACTGTCCCTCTCCATACTGTATAGACCTACTGTCCCTCTCCATACTGTATAGACCTACTCTCCCTCTCCATACTGTATAGACCTACTATCCCTCTCCATACTGTATAGACCTACTGTCCCTCTCCATACTGTATAGAGCTACTGTCCCTCTCCATACTGTATAGAGCTACTGTCCCTCTCCATGCTGTATAGATCTAATGTCCCTCTCCATACTGTATAGACCTACTGTCCCTCTCCATACTGTATAGATCTACTGTCCATCTCCATACTGTATAGATCTACTGTCCCTCTCCATGATGTATAGATCTACTGTCCCTCTCCATACTGTATAGACCTACTGTCCCTCTCCATACTGTATAGACCTACTGTCCCTCCCCATACTGTATAGACCTACTTTCCCTCTCCATACTGTATAGACCTACTGTCCCTCTCCATGATGTATAGATCTACTGTACCTTTACGTGTTGAATAGACCTACTGTCCCTCTCCATACTGTATAGATCTACTGTCCCTCTCCATACTGTATAGATCTACTGTCCCTCTCCATACTGTATAGACCTACTGTCCCTCTCCATACTGTATAGACCTACTGTCCATCTCCATATTGTATAGACCTACTGTCCCTCTCCATACTGTATAGGCCTACTGTCCCTCTCCATACTGTATAGACCTACTGTCCCTCTCCATACTGTATAGACCTACTGTCCCTCTCCATACTGTATAGATCTACTGTCCCTCTCCATGATGTATAGATCTACTGTCCCTCTCCATACTGTATAGACCTACTGTCCCTCTCCATACTGTATAGACCTACTGTCCCTCTCCATACTGTATAGACCTACTGTCCCTCTCCATGATGTATAGATCTACTGTACCTTTACGTGTTGAATAGACCTACTGTCCCTCTCCATACTGTATAGATCTACTGTCCCTCTCCATACTGTATAGATCTGCTGTCCCTCTCCATACTGTATAGACCTGCTGTCCCTCTCCATACTGTATAGACCTACTGTCCCTCTCCATACTGTATAGACCTACTGTCCCTCTCCATACTGTATAGACCTACTGTCCCTCTCCATGATGTATAGACCTACTGTCCCTCTCCATACTGTATAGACCTACTGTCCCTCTCCATACTGTATAGACCTACTGTCCCTCTCCATACTGTATAGACCTACTGTCCCTCTCCATACTGTATAGACCTACTGTCCCTCTCCATACTGTATAGACCTACTGTCCCTCTCCATACTGTATAGACCTACTGTCCCTCTCCATACTGTATAGACCTACTGTCCCTCTCCATACTGTATAGATCTACTGTCCCTCTCCATACTGTATAGACCTACTGTCCCTCTCCATACTGTATAGACCTACTGTCCCTCTCCATGATGTATAGATCTACTGTAACTTTACGTGTTGAATAGACCTACTGTCCCTCTCCATACTGTATAGATCTACTGTCCCTCTCCATACTGTATAGATCTACTGTCCCTCTCCATGCTGTATAGACCTACTGTCCCTCTCCATACTGTATAGATCTACTGTCCATCTCCATATTGTATAGACCTACTGTCCCTCTCCATACTGTATAGACCTACTGTCCCTCTCCATACTGTATAGACCTACTGTCCCTCTCCATACTGTATAGATCTACTGTCCCTCTCCATACTGTATAGACCTACTGTCCCTCTCCATACTGTATAGACCTAATGTCCCTCTCCATAGACCTACTGTCCCTCTCCATACTGTATAGACCTACTGTCCCTCTCCATACTGTATAGACCTACTGTCCCTCTCCATGATGTATAGATCGACTGTACCTTTACGTGTTGAATAGACCTACTGTCCCTCTCCATACTGTATAGATCTACTGTCCCTCTCCATACTGTATAGATCTACTGTCCCTCTCCATACTGTATAGACCTACTGTCCCTCTCCATACTGTATAGACCTACTGTCCCTCTCCATACTGTATAGACCTACTGTCCCTCTCCATACTGTATAGACCTACTGTCCCTCTCCATACTGTATAGAGCTACTGTCCCTCTCCATACTGTATAGAGCTACTGTCCCTCTCCATGCTGTATAGATCTAATGTCCCTCTCCATACTGTATAGAGCTACTGTCCCTCTCCATGATGTATAGATCTACTGTACCTTTACGTGTTGAATAGACCTACTGTCCCTCTCCATACTGTATAGATCTACTGTCCCTCTCCATACTGTATAGACCTACTGTCCCTCTCCATACTGTATAGACCTACTGTCCCTCTCCATACTGTATAGACCTACTGTCCCTCTCCATACTGTATTGATCTACTGTCCCTCTCCATACTGTATAGATCTACTGTCCCTCTCCATGATGTATAGATCTACTGTACCTTTACGTGTTGAATAGACCTACTGTCCCTCTCCATGTTGTATAGATATACCGTCCCTCTCCATACTGTATAGACCTACTGTCCCTCTCCATACTGTATAGACCTACTGTCCCTCTCCATACTGTATAGACCTACTGTCCCTCTCCATACTGTATAGATCTACTGTCCCTCTCCATGATGTATAGATCTACTGTCCCTCTCCATACTGTATAGACCTACTGTCCCTCCCCATACTGTATAGACCTACTGTCCCTCTCCATACTGTATAGACCTACTGTCCCTCTCCATGATGTATAGATCTACTGTACCTTTACGTGTTGAATAGACCTACTGTCCCTCTCCATACTGTATAGATCTACTGTCCCTCTCCATACTGTATAGATATACTGTCCCTCTCCATACTGTATAGACCTACTGTCCCTCTCCATACTGTATAGATCTAGTGTCCATCTCCATATTGTATAGACCTACTGTCCCTCTCCATACTGTATAGGCCTACTGTCCCTCTCCATACTGTATAGATCTACTGTCCCTCTCCATACTGTATAGACCTACTGTCCCTCCCCATACTGTATAGACCTACTGTCCCTCTCCATACTGTATAGACCTACTGTCCCTCTCCATGATGTATAGATCTACTGTACCTTTACGTGTTGAATAGACCTACTGTCCCTCTCCATACTGTATAGATCTACTGTCCCTCTCCATACTGTATAGATCTACTGTCCCTCTCCATACCGTATAGACCTACTGTCCCTCTCCATACTGTATAGATCTAGTGTCCATCTCCATATTGTATAGACCTACTGTCCCTCTCCATACTGTATTGGCCTACTGTCCCTCTCCATACTGTATAGACCTACTGTCCCGCTCCATACTGTATAGACCTACTGTCCCTCTCCATACTGTATAGATCTACTGTCCCTCTCCATGATGTATAGATCTACTGTCCCTCTCCATACTGTATAGACCTACTGTCCCTCTCCATACTGTATAGACCTACTGTCCCTCTCCATACTGTATAGACCTACTGTCCCTCTCCATGATGTATAGATCTACTGTACCTTTACGTGTTGAATAGACCTACTGTCCCTCTCCATACTGTATAGATCTACTGTCCCTCTCCATACTGTATAGATCTACTGTCCCTCTCCATACTGTATAGATCTACTGTCCCTCTCCATACTGTATAGACCTACTGTCCCTCTCCATACTGTATAGACCTACTGTCCCTCTCCATACTGTATAGACCTACTGTCCCTCTCCATACTGTATAGACCTACTGTCTCTCTCCATACTGTATAGACCTACTGTCCCTCTCCATACTGTATAGACCTACTGTCCCTCTCCATACTGTATAGACCTACTGTCCCTCTCCATACTGTATAGACCTACTGTCCCTCTCCATACTGTATAGACCTACTGTCCCTCTCCATACTGTATAGACCTACTGTCCCTCTCCATACTGTATAGACCTACTGTCCCTCTCCATGATGTATAGATCTACTGTCCCTCTCCATACTGTATAGACCGACTGTCCCTCTCCATACTGTATAGACCTACTGTCCCTCTCCATACTGTATAGACCTACTGTCCCTCTCCATACTGTATAGACCTACTGTCCCTCTCCATGCTGTATAGACCTACTGTCCCTCTCCATGCTGTATAGACCTACTGTCCCTCTCCATGCTGTATAGACCTACTGTCCCTCTCCATACTGTATAGACCAACTGTCCCTCTCCATGATGTATAGATCTACTGTACCTTTACGTGTTGAATAGACCTACTGTCCCTCTCCGTACTGTATAGAGCTACTGTCCCTCTCCATACTGTATAGAGCTACTGTCCCTCTCCATACTGTATAGAGCTACTGTCCCTCTCCATGCTGTATAGATCTACTGTCCCTCTCCATACTGTATAGAGCTACTGTCCCTCTCCATACTGTATAGATCTACTGTACCTTTACGTGTTGAATAGACCTACTGTCCCTCTCCATACTGTATAGATCTACTGTCCCTCTCCATACTGTATAGACCTACTGTCCCTCTCCATACTGTATAGACCTACTGTCCCTCTCCATACTGTATAGACCTACTGTCCCTCTCCATACTGTATAGATCTACTGTCCCTCTCCATACTGTATAGATCTACTGTCCCTCTCCATACTGTATAGATCTACTGTCCCTCTCCATGATGTATAGATCTACTGTACCTTTACGTGTTGAATAGACCTACTGTCCCTCTCCATGTTGTATAGATATACCGTCCCTCTCCATACTGTATAGACCTACTGTCCCTCTCCATACTGTATAGACCTACTGTCCCTCTCCATACTGTATAGACCTACTGTCCCTCTCCATACTGTATAGATCTACTGTCCATCTCCATACTGTATAGATCTACTGTCCCTCTCCATGATGTATAGATCTACTGTCCCTCTCCATACTGTATAGACCTACTGTCCCTTCCCATACTGTATAGACCTACTGTCCCTCTCCATACGGTATAGACCTACTGTCCCTCTCCATGATGTATAGATCTACTGTACCTTTACGTGTTGAATAGACCTACTGTCCCTCTCCATACTGTATAGATCTACTGTCCCTCTCCATACTGTATAGATCTACTGTCCCTCTCCATACTGTATAGACCTACTGTCCCTCTCCATACTGTATAGATCTAGTGTCCATCTCCATATTGTATAGACCTACTGTCCCTCTCCATACTGTATAGGCCTACTGTCCCTCTCCATACTGTATAGACCTACTGTCCCTCTCCATACTGTATAGACCTACTGTCCCTCTCCATACTGTATAGATCTACTGTCCCTCTCCATGATGTATAGATCTACTGTCCCTCTCCATACTGTATAGACCTACTGTCCCTCTCCATACTGTATAGACCTACTGTCCCTCTCCATACTGTATAGACCTACTGTCCCTCTCCATACTGTATAGACCTACTGTCCCTCTCCATGATGTATAGATCTACTGTACCTTTATGTGTTGAATAGACCTACTGTCCCTCTCACTACCGTATAGATCTACTGTCCCTCTCCATACTGTATAGATCTACTGTCCCTCTCCATACTGTATAGACCTACTGTCCCTCTCCATACTGTATAGACCTACTGTCCCTCTCCATACTGTATAGATCTACTGTCCATCTCCATACTGTATAGATCTACTGTCCCTCTCCATGATGTATAGATCTACTGTCCCTCTCCATACTGTATAGACCTACTGTCCCTTCCCATACTGTATAGACCTACTGTCCCTCTCCATACGGTATAGACCTACTGTCCCTCTCCATGATGTATAGATCTACTGTACCTTTACGTGTTGAATAGACCTACTGTCCCTCTCCATACTGTATAGATCTACTGTCCCTCTCCATACTGTATAGATCTACTGTCCCTCTCCATACTGTATAGACCTACTGTCCCTCTCCATACTGTATAGATCTAGTGTCCATCTCCATATTGTATAGACCTACTGTCCCTCTCCATACTGTATAGGCCTACTGTCCCTCTCCATACTGTATAGACCTACTGTCCCTCTCCATACTGTATAGACCTACTGTCCCTCTCCATACTGTATAGATCTACTGTCCCTCTCCATGATGTATAGATCTACTGTCCCTCTCCATACTGTATAGACCTACTGTCCCTCTCCATACTGTATAGACCTACTGTCCCTCTCCATACTGTATAGACCTACTGTCCCTCTCCATACTGTATAGACCTACTGTCCCTCTCCATGATGTATAGATCTACTGTACCTTTACGTGTTGAATAGACCTACTGTCCCTCTCCATACCGTATAGATCTACTGTCCCTCTCCATACTGTATAGACCTACTGTCCCTCTCCATACTGTATGGACCTACTGTCCCTCTCCATACTGTATGGACCTACTGTCCCTCTCAATACTGTATAGACCTACTGTCCCTCTCCATACTGTATAGACCTACTGTCCCTCTCCATACTGTATAGACCTACTGTCCCTCTCCATGATGTATAGATCTACTGTACCTTTACGTGTTGAATAGACCTACTGTCCCTCTCCATACTGTATAGATCTACTGTCCCTCTCCATACTGTATAGATCTACTGTCCCTCTCCATACTGTATAGACCTACTGTCCCTCTCCATACTGTATAGATCTACTGTCCATCTCCATATTGTATAGACCTACTGTCCCTCTCCATACTGTATAGACCTACTGTCCCTCTCCATACTGTATAGACCTACTGTCCCTCTCCATACTGTATAGACCTACTGTCCCTCTCCATGATGTATAGATCTACTGTAACCTTACGTGTTGAATAGACCTACTGTCCCTCTCCATACTGTATAGATCTACTGTCCCTCTCCATACTGTATAGATCTACTGTCCCTCTCCATACTGTATAGACCTACTGCCCCTCTCCATACTGTATAGATCTACTGTCCATCTCCATATTGTATAGACCTACTGTCCCTCTCCATACTGTATAGACCTACTGTCCCTCTCCATACTGTATAGACCTACTGTCCCTCTCCATACTGTATAGATCTACTGTCCCTCTCCATACTGTATAGACCTACTGTCCCTCTCCATACTGTATAGACCTACTGTCCCTCTCCATACTGTATAGACCTACTGTCCCTCTCCATACTGTATAGACCTACTGTCCCTCTCCATACTGTATAGACCTACTGTCCCTCTCCATACTGTATAGATCTACTGTCCCTCTCCATACTGTATAGATCTACTGTCCCTCTCCATACTGTATAGACCTACTGTCCCTCTCCATACTGTATAGATCTACTGTCCATCTCCATATTGTATAGACCTACTGTCCCTCTCCATACTGTATAGACCTACTGTCCCTCTCCATACTGTATAGACCTACCGTCCCTCTCCATACTGTATAGACCTACTGTCCCTCTCCATACTGTATAGACCTACTGTCCCTCTCCATGTTGTATAGATCTACTGTCCCTCTCCATGTTGTATAGACCTACTGTCCCTCTCCATGTTGTGTAGATCTACTGTCCCTCTCCATACTGTATAGACCTACTGTCCCTCTCCATACTGTATAGACCTACTGTCCCTCTCCATACTGTATAGACCTACTGTCCCTCTCCATGTTGTGTAGATCTACTGTCCCTCTCCATACTGTATAGACCTACTGTCCCTCTCCATACTGTATAGACCTACTGTCCCTCTCCATACTGTATAGATCTACTGTCCCTCTCCATACTGTATAGACCTACTGTCCCTCTCCATATTGTATAGACCTACTGTCCCTCTCCATACTGTATAGACCTACTGTCCCTCTCCATACTGTATAGACCTACTGTCCCTCTCCATACTGTATAGACCTACTGTCCCTCTCCATACTGTATAGACCTACTGTCCCTCTCCATACTGTATAGACCTACTGTCCCTCTCCATGTTGTATAGATCTACTGTCCCTCTCCATGTTGTATAGACCTACTGTCCCTCTCCATGTTGTGTAGATCTACTGTCCCTCTCCATACTGTATAGACCTACTGTCCCTCTCCATACTGTATAGACCTACTGTCCCTCTCCATGTTGTGTAGATCTACTGTCCCTCTCTATACTGTATAGACCTACTGTCCCTCTCCATGTTGTATAGACCTACTGTCCCTCTCCATACTGTATAGATTTACTGTCCCTCTCCATACTGTATAGATTTACTGTCCATCTCCATACTGTATAGACCTACTGTCTATCTCCATGTTGTGTAGATCTACTGTCCCTCTCCATGTTGTATAGCTCTACTGTCCATCTCCATACTGTATAGACCTACTGTCTCTCTCCATGTTGTATAGCCCTACTGTCCCTCTCCATACTGTATAGACCTACTGTCTATCTCCATGTTGTATAGATCTACTGTCCCTCTCCATACTGTATAGACCTACTGTCCCTCTCCATGTTGTATAGACCTACTGTCCCTCTCCATGTTGTATAGACCTACTGTCCCTCTCCATGTTGTATAGCTCTACTGTCCATCTCCATACTGTATAGACCTACTGTCTCTCTCCATGTTGTATAGATCTACTGTCCCTCTCCATACTGTATAGACCTACTGTCTATCTCCATGTTGTATAGACCTACTGTCCCTCTCCATGTTGTATAGATCTACTGTCCCTCTCCATGTTGTATAGACCTACTGTCCCTCTCCATGTTGTGTAGATCTACTGTCCCTCTCCATACTGTATAGACCTACTGTCCCTCTCCATACTGTATAGACCTACTGTCCCTCTCCATGTTGTGTAGATCTACTGTCCCTCTCCATACTGTATAGACCTACTGTCCCTCTCCATGTTGTATAGACCTACTGTCCCTCTCCATACTGTATAGATTTACTGTCCCTCTCCATACTGTATAGATTTACTGTCCATCTCCATACTCTATAGACCTACTGTCTATCTCCATGTTGTGTAGATCTACTGTCCCTCTCCATGTTGTATAGCTCTACTGTCCATCTCCATACTGTATAGACCTACTGTCTCTCTCCATGTTGTATAGATCTACTGTCCCTCTCCATACTGTATAGACCTACTGTCTATCTCCATGTTGTATAGATCTACTGTCCCTCTCCATACTGTATAGCCCTACTGTCCCTCTCCATACTGTATAGACCTACTGTCTATCTCCATGTTGTATAGATCTACTGTCCCTCTCCATACTGTATAGACCTACTGTCCCTCTCCATACTGTATAGACCTACTGTCCCTCTCCATGTTGTATAGACGTACTGTCCCTCTCCATGTTGTATAGCTCTACTGTCCATCTCCATACTGTATAGACCTACTGTCTCTCTCCATGTTGTATAGATCTACTGTCCCTCTCCATACTGTATAGACCTACTGTCTATCTCCATGTTGTATAGATCTACTGTCCCTCTCCATGTTGTATAGACCTACTGTCCCTCTCCATACTGTATAGACCTACTGTCCCTCTCCATACTGTATAGACCTACTGTCCCTCTCCATACTGTATAGACCTACTGTCCCTCTCCATACTGTATAGACCTACTGTCCCTCTCCATGTTGTATAGATCTACTGTCCCTCTCCATGTTGTATAGACCTACTGTCCCTCTCCATACTGTATAGACCTACTGTCCCTCTCCATGTTGTATAGATCTACTGTCCCTCTCCATGTTGTATAGACCTACTGTCCCTCTCCATACTGTATAGACCTACTGTCCCTCTCCATACTGTATAGATTTACTGTCCCTCTCCATACTGTATAGATTTACTGTCCATCTCCATACTGTATAGACCTACTGTCTATCTCCATGTTGTGTAGATCTACTGTCCCTCTCCATGTTGTATAGCTCTACTGTCCATCTCCATACTGTATAGACCTACTGTCTCTCTCCATGTTGTATAGACCTACTGTCCCTCTCCATACTGTATAGACCTACTGTCTATCTCCATGTTGTATAGCCCTACTGTCCCTCTCCATACTGTATAGACCTACTGTCTATCTCCATGTTGTATAGATCTACTGTCCCTCTCCATACTGTATAGACCTACTGTCCCTCTCCATGTTGTATAGACCTACTGTCCCTCTCCATGTTGTATAGACCTACTGTCCCTCTCCATGTTGTATAGCTCTACTGTCCATCTCCATACTGTATAGACCTACTGTCTCTCTCCATGTTGTATAGATCTACTGTCCCTCTCCATACTGTATAGACCTACTGTCTATCTCCATGTTGTATAGACCTACTGTCCCTCTCCATGTTGTATAGACCTACTGTCCCTCTCCATGTTGTGTAGATCTACTGTCCCTCTCCATACTGTATAGACCTACTGTCCCTCTCCATACTGTATAGACCTACTGTCCCTCTCCATGTTGTGTAGATCTACTGTCCCTCTCCATACTGTATAGACCTACTGTCCCTCTCCATGTTGTATAGACCTACTGTCCCTCTCCATACTGTATAGATTTACTGTCCCTCTCCATACTGTATAGATTTACTGTCCCTCTCCATACTGTATAGACCTACTGTCTATCTCCATGTTTTGTAGATCTACTGTCCCTCTCCATGTTGTATAGCTCTACTGTCCATCTCCATACTGTATAGACCTACTGTCTCTCTCCATGTTGTATAGATCTACTGTCCCTCTCCATACTGTATAGACCTACTGTCTATCTCCATGTTGTATAGATCTACTGTCCCTCTCCATACTGTATAGACCTACTGTCTATCTCCATGTTGTATAGCCCTACTGTCCCTCTCCATACTGTATAGACCTACTGTCTATCTCCATGTTGTATAGATCTACTGTCCCTCTCCATACTGTATAGACCTACTGTCCCTCTCCATACTGTATAGACCTACTGTCCCTCTCCATGTTGTATAGACGTACTGTCCCTCTCCATGTTGTATAGCTCTACTGTCCATCTCCATACTGTATAGACCTACTGTCTCTCTCCATGTTGTATAGATCTACTGTCCCTCTCCATACTGTATAGACCTACTGTCTATCTCCATGTTGTATAGACCTACTGTCCCTCTCCATGTTGTATAGATCTACTGTCCCTCTCCATACTGTATAGACCTACTGTCTATCTCCATGTTGTATAGACCTACTGTCCCTCTCCATGTTGTATAGATCTACTGTCCCTCTCCATGTTGTATAGACCTACTGTCCCTCTCCATGTTGTATAGACCTACTGTCCCTCTCCATACTGTATAGACCTACTGTCCCTCTCCATGTTGTATAGACCTACTGTCCCTCTCCATGTTGTATAGCTCTACTGTCCATCTCCATACTGTATAGACCTACTGTCTCTCTCCATGTTGTATAGATCTACTGTCCCTCTCCATACTGTATAGACCTACCGTCCCTCTCCATGTTGTATAGACCTACTGTCCCTCTCCATACTGTATAGACCTACTCTGTGTTTCTCTTTCCATCTCACTCTCTCCCTCTCTCATCCCGCTTTTCTCCTCTCTCAACTGTATCCTCCCTTTCTCTATCACTATCATCCTCTCTCTCTTTTCAGTTACATCGATCCCTTCCTTTTTCCTCCCTCCTGACTGCCACATTGTAAAAAGAGCTGCAGGCACACAGACACAGAACAAGGGGCAGGCTGGCCAGGAGAGGGAGTGAGAGACCCAGACACACAGAGAGAAAGAGAGAGAGAGAGAGAGAGAGAGAGAGAGAGAGAGTCGGTCCAGGGCAGTTTAGACCCACAGCTGGGTCATTGTTTTGTCTGTCAGTGGCCAGGGACAGAAGGGCTCTGTGTGGACCGCTGGATGGGCTCTGAGACATCTCCAGCCAGCTCCACATGACACTGGTCTGCTTGAACCACTCTCCCTCCAGGCCTTCAACCTTCTTTCATAGACACAGTGGCGCGCACAGGGGCGCGCACACACACACAAATGTCTCCCCCCCACTGCCCCTCTCTCCTGACAAACTTCCAAGGCATGGATTTGGAATGGGACAGTTGCAAGAAAGAACACTCCTTGGCAGTTCTCAGCAAATGTCATCAACAGTTCTATATTCTTGGCTCGCTGCCAATTTTTTTATTCTTTATTTAATTCTTTATTTTGCCCCCTTTTTCTCCCCAATTTCGTGGTATCCAATTGTTTAGTAGCTACTATCTTGTCTCATCGCTACAACGCCCATACGGGCTCGGGAGAGACGAAGGTTGAAAGTCATGCGTCCTCCGATACACAACCCAACCTGGGAGCGAACCCAGTCTTTGATGGCACTGCGCCACCCGGGAGGCCCCCGCTGCCAATTCTTTATCAAAGCAATATTGAATAAAGATCTCTATGTTCTCTATTCCCTCCAAATGTTTATTTTATTTTTTATTTAACCTGAATTGTTTTATTTTATTTGACCTTTATTTAACTCGGCAAGTCAGTTAAGAACAAATTCTTATTTTCAATGACGGCCTAGGAACAGTGGGTTAACTGCCTGTTCAGGGGCAGAACGACAAATTTGTACCTTGTCAGCTCGGGGGTTTGAACTCGCAACCTTCCGGTTACTAGTCCAACGCTCTAACCACAACACCACAGACCACAACACCCCTAGGGGCGGCAGGGTAGCCTAGCCTTGAAATGCCATAATCATTTGTTGCTTTGCTGTAATGATGTGTTATGGTCTGTGGTGTTGTGGTCTGTAGTGTTGTGGTCTGTGGTGTTGTGGTCTGTGGTGTTGTGGTCTGTGGTGTTGTGGTAGGCATCAATCAATAGAATGGCCAAGATGTGTCATAGTATAGAATCGAATGGTGCTTTTACTGTCACTGGCTGTCCCACTAGTCCCATTTCTAAACCACCCTAAACAAACACCTTCTCCAACCCCCTCTCTTTCTCTCTGTGGGTTCTGGTGAGTCTTTGGAGAAGTTTTACCTCCCTCCCTCCCTCTCAACTCTCCCTCTCTCTGGGACTCACTCTATCCATGGATTAACATGTACTACTTACATACACATGCGCCCACACACACACACACACACACACACACACACACACACACACACACACGCACACACACACGCACACACACGCGCGCACACACACACGCGCACACACACGCGCGCACACACACACGCGCGCTCCCACACACACGCGCGCGCTCCCACACACACGCGCGCGCGCCCACACACACACACGCGCGCCCACACACACACACACGCGCCCACACACACACACACGCGCCCACACACACACACACCCATACACTGCTCACAAACACACAGAAAATACACAGAACACACCTACACACTCATTTCTGCCCCATTTTCCCTCCTTCTTGGTCCCCTGCCATGACTGCAGTGTTCCCTAGGAGGCCAGTCTTTTCACAGTTTAGCACAAGGGGCACAGAGACACACTGAATGCAATACAGAAACACATACACACACATGCAGACACACACCAACAGAAGTACACAGCCATTCTGTTCTGCTCTGGCCGGGACTTCTTGAGATTCCTGAGATACTCTCTAGCCAGCCATGAACGATCAACTCCCTCCCTTCCCCTCAACAACACACACCACCCCTCCACCTCTCCTCCCTTTATCCGTCAGTACTCACCACCACAGTGGCAGTCTCCAGGCCCAGGGACCCCCAGCTCAGGAACAGAGCCAGCCAGGCCAGCACCGTCATCCTGGGAGGAGAAAAACCACACACACATAGAGGTCAGCGAAGCACCAAACACACCTCCTAGGAACCATCATATATTACACAGCCTATATAACACAGAGTCACAGAGCATTACAAACTCAGTGTTGTTTGATGCAATACAACACACAGGGTTTAACTGTCGGTCTGTGTGTCTGTGTCTGTGTGTGTGTGTGCGTGCTTACAGGATGAGGAGCCAGCGGGCCTGTTTGGCTAGCCCCAGCAGGATGAACAGACACACTAGGAGGTCCAACAGCAACAGCAGCACGTAGGACAGCCACCTACAGCCCAGGAGATAACAGCCATCTCAGCAATAGGACACCATAGAACCACACAATGCAGGGAGTACACTTCCAAACACATTTCTATGGTGCTGAACGCAAAACTCAATCTTTCAGCAAACCACAAGGGAGTGATATACTGGCACACGCTATGTGTGTTCTTAACACCCAATTTAAAACATTGGAGAAGAAGACACTCCCACTCCCTTCCCTCACCTGTAGTCCTCGTTGACCATCAGTGTGTTGGCTGCCCAGCCAGGGGAGAAGGGGCTTGGCATGACCCCTCCGACTGGTGCCACTGTGGGGGCCATGGAGGGTGGCACAGGGGTGAGGGCTGCTATGGGAGGATCTCCGCTATTGTTACTGCTGTTCCAGGCACCCCCGTCAGAGGAGCGAGCCATTGTCAGAGAGGTGAGCAGGGACACCACATTCTCTGACAGTCTCCTACAGTTCCGGGTGGACACCAAATAAGGCTTACTGCCTGTAAACAGCTCCTCCATAGTGGTCAGTGGCCCAGCGATGGACTGCTGTAGCCCAGAGATTGTGTCTGAAACCTGGGGAGGCGGAGAGGGAGGGGTGGGGCAGGACAGAGAGGTGGAGGTTATCAGTCATACAATCAATCTCATGGTTGATTGTATGACTTATAACCTCCACCTCTCTGTGGAAAAAACAATGTACAAAGAGGGCATCCATCACCCAGACAGATAAACCACTGAGTGACCACATGGGGACAGACATATTAACCACTGAGTGACCACATGGGGACAGACAGATAAACCACTGAGTGACCGCATGGGGACAGACATATAAACCACTGAGTGACCGCATGGGGACAGACATATTAACCACTGAGTGACCGTGTGGGGACAGACAGATAAACCACTGAGTGACCGCATGGGGACAGACATATAAACCACTGAGTGACCGCATGAGGACAGACATATTAACCACTGAGTGACCGCGTGGGGACAGACATATTAACCACTGAGTGACCGCGTGGGGACAGACATATTAACCACTGAGTGACCGCGTGGGGACAGACATATTAACCACTGAGAGACCGCATGAGGACAGACATATTAACCACTGAGTGACCGCATGAGGACAGACATATTAACCACTGAGTGACCGCATGAGGACAGACATATTAACCACTGAGTGACCGCATGAGGACAGACATATTAACCACTGAGTGACCGCGTGGGGACAGACATATTAACCACTGAGTGACCGCGTGGGGACAGACATATTAACCACTGAGTGACCGCATGAGGACAGACATATTAACCACTGAGTGACCGCGTGGGGACAGACATATTAACCACTGAGTGACCGCGTGAGGACAGACAGATCCATATCACACCTGACAAGTTTACACCCCACTTTCTCTCCCTCTCCGCCAATATATCTACCACACACACACACACACATTGTGCATGTCTGAAATTTGCTGGGAGGGAGGAGATGGAGTACTCACCAGCAGATCGATGGAAGCCAGTGTGTAATTGGCTGTGAGAAGAGATGAGGTCAACTGATATATCCCATCATTAGCCTCGCCGTTGCCATAGAAACCAACGCCTATGGCAACACTGCGAAAAGGGGAACAGGGATTGAGGGAGAGAGATTCATAATTCATTCAGTTTGTACTGTATGTACATATTAAATTCATTTTACACAACAAGATGGAACTGGTGAGAGTGATGTGAAATGTGAGAAATGGATGAATGAACGAACGACCGACCGACCACAGGAAAACATACAGATAACTTTGAAGAGTCTTAGCAGTGTCTGCATCTGCAGTCTTCAGTTGGCGTGATATTTGAAACATAAAAAATAATCACATATATATATATCTCTCTGTTATTCAAATATTCAGATTAAAGCTTAGGCCAGATGTTCACCAAATCCCCTCGCACCCGAGAGCAATGGTATGACCCAATCTCGCACAAAGTATGTGACCCAGATTAGAAAGCGGGAAAAAGAGGAGGGGGTGTTTCATACATGCTTGACTGTATGTTTTCTATGACAGCATCATGTGTGTCTCATATGTGCTCTGATGCACAACTTGAAGAATGGGGTGTAATTTGAGATTTTCCCACAATGCATTTCTAAAACTAAGATGTCTACTACCATGTCTCCCCTTTTTCATCTAAACAGCAAGGTCATGTATCAGAGAGAGAGATGACATCATCACGGCCGCGGGGGGGGTGGGAACACTACCACCATAACACAAACACCTGCATAATGAGGACATCACTGAAGCGGAAATCAGATCTGGAGCACATTGTGCTGTTTGATAAAGCAGTGACATCAACTCAGGCTGACAATGCAATCCGATAACATGTGACAACGCTATGCTGCTGAGATGGGAGGGGACATCCAACATCATGCGGTGTCAGAGCTGAAGGTGTTTAACTGTGGGTTTTCTATATGACAACCCAATCTGGCTCAGTAAACCCAGCAAATTATAATCTGGACCGCTAAACCAGTTCCACTTCATTCTTCTCCTCGAATCAGGGACTGATTAAGACCTGGGACACCAGGTGGGTGCAATTAATAATCAGGTAGAACAGACAACCAGCAGTACTCAGATTTGAATACCTGCTGCAATATCCTCATGCAAACTTAAAATTAACATCCTGTCACAATATGACTAAACGCCCTCATGACAGTGGATGACAGCATAGTCACCAGAGAGGGAACAGAGGAGAGAGGATTCAATACACTGAGATGGAACTTCTGACATCATCGTCACGGTGATAGGAAATCATGATTCAATTTCCAAACCACAAACATGCTGCCACAAGCCCAAACACCTAACCTCAGTGGCCTGTTCCCTGTGGTCAAACGAAAACTTGACCACGGTCAGTTAGGTCAACTGTCTGTGTCAGATATTGCCGGGAGCAAAATACTAACCTATTGTAAAGCAGGGACTGGACACTACATTCTACAGTGCTCTGAAAATAACTTACATCAAAACTCACACATGGTTATTGGACCATGGGGAAATAATGAAAGTTAGAAGATGGTACCTCTGTGTTATAAAAAGGATTCCCTTTCCTCTGTCCTTGTGACAAATGGTCATATGGTTTGGTCACAGTTCATGAATATAACACTCATGACACTGATGTCACAAAGACGACAGGACATCACAATGACCCTCATGACATCACAACATCTCAATGGCCTGCATAAAGAGGTCACAATGACCCTCATAATGACATCACATTGACCCTGGCAGTGACGTCACAATAACCTCTCTTACTCACCAGCACAGTGTGACAGCCGCCACCGACACCCAGGTGACGCAGCAGATACCCCGCCCTTTCTTGCCTCCATAGCCGTGGCCCGTGCTGCCCTCTTCATCCTCCTCCTCTTCCTCAGATCCCTCGCTCCGGTCACCACGGCGACAGCAGCAGTAGTGTATAAGGAAGGAGATAATGACGAGGAGGGAGAGAACGAGAGCAATGGCCGAGAGACTAGAGAGGACCAGTAGAGTCTGAGAGAGTAAATCAAATTAAACACAGCACATTACAGACTGATGAGCAACACTGTCATTGTACTTGATTGCATAATGGAAAATGCATTTCTAAGTAACATTATCCCTCTGGGCAAAAACCTGACATAATGTAAAATCAATGTCCATATTCGGTTTATATTTAATTGCATTGCTAACGTGAATAAATCAACCCTTGAAATTCTGTTGTTGATTTACAGTGGAAATCTGGTTCAAATTTGTGTACGTTTCATTTCTTCATTTTCAAAAAACAAACAATTAACCTAAAATTGTTGACAGATGACATTGATAAAATGATGGTTCAACATATTTTTGCAGGCGGGATAGAATTGTATTTCAGAAACTCCCATGAGCCTCCTCCACACCATTTGAGAGTCAAATAATGAGGCCAGACTGTAGCAGCTAAGGCTGGGTAAATGTGTCAATATACTGTGTTATGGATAACAACAGGGATTCAGAGCAGCTGGGAGGTGCACGTGTTAGTCATGAGGACTTTAGTGTATTCCCAGCCTTCAATATTCTGCAAGAATCCCTACAGTGTATTTATGCAAAATAGCTAAATAATAGGTTGATATTGTGATACCTAAAATCACAACTTTTATTCAAAGCAACTTACAGTCATGCGTGCATACATTTTACGTATGGGTGGTCCCTGGAATCAAACCCATTACCCTGGCATTACAAGCACAATGCTCTACCAACTGAGCTACAAAGGACCACAATATTCTTTGGTCCTATAATTCCACCGTGACAAATGGCGTACAGTCCTACCTACCCAAGCAGTGGAAGTGAAAGGTGATTAGAACATAAAGTTTTCCAGGGGACATCAACACACACACACACACACACACACACACACACTAATCTGTATGACTCCATTCAGAAGAGCATACCTACCTCATTCATTAACCAGTAATTGAATGTAATAATATAATTCCTGACTGTTTAACATACATACTGAACATGACTAAGGGTTGAAAGCTACCTTGTATCGTCACACTACTACCTCAGCTGCAAGCTGTAGTGAACATTACCGTTACTAACCCCTGTCACATCTCTTCTGCATCTCATCTTCAGCCTGCACTCTGACATACTAACATTTATCATACTCAACTTTACTGGAGAGTGCATTTAGCCAGAACACATATCTACAGCATTATCCCTCTCCATCTGCCTGTCTCCCTCCCTTTCCTCTCCTCTACCTTATCTCTTATCCCTTTCTTATCCCTCTCTCCTGCTCTCTATAGCCCCCCCACCCATCCATGTTCCCCCTCCTCCCTTGCCTACTTTCTTTCTCCTCCACTCCCTCTCTCTCTCACTCCCTCTCCTCCCCCCTCTCTCTCACTCCCTCCCTCCCTCCCTCTCCCTCGCTCGCTCTCTCTCACTCCCTCCCCCGCTCTCTTCCCCACTCCCTCTCTCTCTCACTCCCTCCCTCTCCTCCCCCCTCTCTTCCCCACTCCCTCCTTCTCCTCCCCCCTCTCTTCCCCCCTCCCTCTCTCACTCCCCCCCCCTCTCTCCGCCTTTCCTCTTTCTCTCCCCCTCACCCCTCCCTCTCTCTCTCCCCCTTCCCTCTTTCTCTCCCCCTCACCCTCCCCTCTCCCCCCCTCTCTCTCTTTCTATCCACGCCACTGCAACTCTATTAATAATCTGTGACCTACTTAAATACATTCACTGGCACCCTCACTTTCTCTATCCCTTTTTACTCTCTCTTTCTGTCCTGTCTTCTGTTCCCCACTACCTCCTCACGTTACTCATCCTCTCCTTTTTACTCTCTCTTTCTGTCCTGTCTTCTGTTCCCCACGACCTCCTCACGTTACTCACCCTCTCCTTTTTACTCTCTCTTTCTGTCCTGTCTTCTGTTCCCCACTACCTCCTCACGTTACTCATCCTCTCCTTTTTACTCTCTCTTTCTGTCCTGTCTTCTGTTCCCCACGACCTCCTCACGTTACTCACCCTCTCCTTTTTACTCTCTCTTTCTGTCCTGTCTTCTGTTCCCCACTACCTCCTCACGTTACTCATCCTCTCCTTTTTACTCTCTTTCTGTCCTGTCTTCTGTTCCCCACGACCTCCTCACGTTACTCATCCTCTCCTTTTTACTCCCTCTCTCTTTCTGTCCTGTCTTCTGTTCCCCACTACCTCCTCACGTTACTCATCCTCTCTCCAAGTGCTTTCCATTTTTTTTGTCTTTCTATACTGGCGGATCATTTGAGAATCTCTCTCTAGGTACCATAGACATGTTGTAAACATGCAATGTGTGTGATGTAGGGAGTAGGGACATAGAGCCACTGGAAGGGAATGGTGAAACCTAGAAATGAACAACAACACAACAAACATTTTGACAACACAACATTTTGCTGCTACTACAGTGTCTCCAGATAAAAACACTCAAACCAAATCCTACTCAAACCGTACTGTGGAACTTTTACAATTGCATGCCGATGATGAGAATGAATGTGAAATAAGATTGAGTCTGTAGTGGAGACTCCAGGGATGTGAGGGATGTAAACTGAACTGTGGTGGAGATGGGAACAGAACAGTGTAATTAAGTGCTAACAGTTTTGAGGAGAGACAGCCAGGTGGTGTAATATTTCTGATGACTTGAATTCCAGGTCAAGATTCTTCTGAGTGGTCTGGGCTCATTTCCCTGTCAATAACTAGGCCACTTGCACCACTAGCATGAATAAGCTGTTTAAATGCTCTAATAATACCAGTAGGATTCTGCAGATGCCGCTGTGCAAAACAGAGAGGGATCTTTATGGGGCAGTATTTAACATGAGGGGTGGGGGGATTCTGTATCATTGCGGTATCAGACTTGGTTCTCATTCTTACCAAGTGCAATACATATTTTCCATTGAATCTTAGCTGTCTTTTATTGTCGATCTTGTTGTTTGAACCAAGAGAAAACTTGAGATAAATATGAATCAATCAGCCGTGCTGTATGATTGGCCAGTTGTAGTTTGCGATGGATGTGATTGGCTGTGGGCGTTTTCTGTTACCTGTTGGTACTCCCAGCTGTCGGGGATGAAGAGGTTGTCTCTCATCGTCATGGTGAGGTCCAGCCGGGGGAGGGCGTGGCACATCCTCACCCATAGCGAAGGGGTGTAGCTGGGCACAGTCGCCATGGCAGCCATAGTCTATCGCCTAACCCCCCCTCCTCCACCCTGTTGAAAGGAACTAAGTCAAGAGAAGGGTTAGAATATCAAAAGGTGTGTAAGTGATAGACATATTCCACATTTCCACACCAGTGGCGAACCAATGATAAATACTATGAGTAAACAAAGCCTTATGCTGTATGTGGTGCTGGGTGATGGCTATTGCAACTGAAATGTTGTCCGTCTACCACTCCTTCTTACACACTGGAAGCCAGGGAAGAAAGATAAGATGTTTCAGAACAACCCTGCTGAGGAGGCAGGGAGGGAGGGAGCAAGGGAGGGAGGGAGTGAGGGAACATCACCTCACCAACCCCCCCCCCCCCCCCCCTCCAGTCTATGGGAGAGCCAGCCAATGGTTGAACAGTTGTCAGACATGCTCATGTACACTGAAACTTCCTATTTCATCAATCAGTGTACTTACTGTAGGTGGTTCAGGACAATGTGAAGTTTCTCCTAGACTCTGATCTAAGGTGATGTTTACATTGTCTTCTCCTAGACCACATCAAACTCATTCCACAGAGTTCTGAGTGTCTGTGGGTTTTCGCTCCTCCCTTGTACTTGATTGATGAATTAAGGTCACTAATTAGTAAGGAACTCCCCTCACTCTGTTGTCTAGGTCTTAATTGAAAGGAAATAACAAAAACCTTCAGAAACTAGGCTGTCTGTGGAATGAGTTTGACACCCCTGTCCTAGACTCTGATCTAAAGGTGAGGTTTTGTGTAAGAAATTGTGTAAGTCAAGGTAATCTAATCCTAGATCAGAGCTATGCCTAAAGACTTGTACCTGGAGCGAGGAGGTATGCAGGGTGAAACCCTGTGGAGCAGAAACCACAGAGCAAGAGCAGACATTGCTAGTTATTTTTGCTCAGCTTCTAATCTACATTTGGATCATGGTCGTGGTCAATTCCATTCCAATTCAACTAAACCAACTACCCTGTCGTCTCTACTAACATCCTACTTCATCATACTCCTCAACCTATGGGAGCAGAGTAGGGGAGATAGTGGGAGGTCCAGTGGCAATCTCAGCCACACCACACAACCAGCACTATATAACAGAGGCAGAGTTGGGTCAATACAAGAGGGAGATTCAACCGCCATCAGACCAACTATCAACACAACACCCCTCAACCATCCTGGAAATTAGAAGATACTATAAGAGATAGTATGTCTACAACAATGATGCACAGTAGCAGACTTCACACAACCACCCTCCAAAGGGAAGGAGAGAGGGGAAGCAAGGGAGAACAGGTCAGTCTTTGTAGCCAAACTCCACCACCACACCCTGCTGAGAGACTCTGCTTCCCCTCCCTTCCTCAAGCCCAGCCAATAGGGAGAAAGTAGGGGATATACAAAGGGAAATCCGGTTATCCCAGATAGACACCACAATCTACATTACAATCACAGAGCTATGAAGAGGGGATGAGGGGGGATGGTAAAGGGAGCCACAACTCCGATTGTGCAGATTAAGAGAATACCAGGGTTTTACAGTTGAAGACAAGAGGGTTTCAAGAGAGCCTATGAGATGAGATCAGCACAGACTAGACCATTGACAGGAGTTGTACTGAGGAGTAGAGACAGGGGGTTGTACAGTACTGCTCTACATACAGTGAGACACAGAGGAACGTTGAGGAAAGACAATGGACTCAATGGACACAATCGTCTCAATGGACATAATAAGTCCAGGTGTTGGGGTCATTGTTTGGGATGTGTGTGTGTGTGGTGTGTGTGCATGTGGATTTGGGGCATCCCAGGCCCAGTTAAACAGACAACCCAGACAGTCAATCCCAAGCTCATTAGAATAAGCCTGTTCCCCTTAATGGCTCCAAACCCCCAACTGTCACTAACAAAATCAATGCCAACACTCTGTTTCCCTTGTGAACAGTGGGAGCTGAATGGTTTCACACACTGCCGTCCATCCCCTCACACTGAGGCGGTCAACAGACTGGTGTTATTGTTGTAGTCTCACATTGTTATGGCCAGACTCTGATGGTATATCAACAAACAGGATTTTTCATGTTATAGTCTTGAATTATTCAGCTGTGAGGGTGGTAGAGGATGTTGTCACATTAGGTGAATTATAGGAATGTTGTTGTGTGGTTAGACTGTAGTGTGAATTGAAATTCAATACATATTACTTGGAAAAGTCTACATTAACAATTTTTGGCAATTATCATTGTTACGGCTACAGGTATCCTGTGTGTTTTTTCTTTCCTTCTCCCTTATTCACAGGTGTCGCCAATCAGTCACCAATCAGTCGGCAATCAGGAGACACCTGCTCCTTTTCCCTTACCCAATCACATCCCCTTTCCCTTGGTTTAAAAGTATCCCAATCAGTTCTCTCTTTTGTTTTTGCAACTACATGTCACTTTGTCCATTATACACCACCCGTAGGAAAATATTGTCTAAAGAACACTAGTTAGAACTGGGTGGTCTACCCACTGTATTTTATTGGTTAGTGAACTAGCTGTTGTTGAAGCAGGTAGTCTAGCTTAGGGGTGTTTTTGGATAATGTTATTTCTTTCCTTGGGTCCAGCTCAGCCCCTTTTCCCGACCCCTTTACCATCGGTTTTAAAAATAAACCATAAGTGTTTGACGGTAGACTTAAGTTGTCTGTGGTTGTTGTTCTCACTGTTCCTTTTCACTGTTATAATTTGCAAGAGTTAAGTTGCGGGTCTTGTTTCCATCCCCCCTAGACTGCAGGGCCAAAGGGATTCGTAACATAAGTGGGGGCTCATCTGGGATCTGTCTTTACTGACACCCATGCCGCTCGTGTAGATTGTTGTAGTGGTCTAGTTCAGTGTTGAGCATCATAGCTGATGTAGCATTAGTGTTTGCTATTTGTTGGCTCTTGTGTTTTCGTGGTAGTTCAAAATGGCTACATTTGATTTGAAATCCTTTTTGGATAACACTACATGTGAGGCTTTTGACAAATGTTGTAGAGTTGATTTACTGACCTTGGCTGACCATTACTCTGTATCGATTCCGCAGAGTTTACTTAAAGCGGAGGTTAAACAACTGGTGTTGTGTTTTGTTGGAAGAGCAGGCGCTTGTGTTACCGCTGCCTGAGTCTACTACCCCTGTAGGGGATGTTGCTGCTCCTGTAAGCCGTCGGTGTCTGAGGGCAAGGATAAAGCTCCAGCCACATTGCCCCGTTTTGATCCACTCTCCCCACAGTCAAACGGTGATGCCAGGAGGGATGTCCGTTCGACACAGCTCCAACTGGAGGCGGAAGAGAGCCCAAATTAGGCGAGAAAATCTCCAGTTGGAAATGTGTAAAATTGAGGCAGAAAAAGAACAGCGGCAGTTGGAGTTAAAAATGTGCCAGATGGAACTGGAGGCAGAGATAGCGATGCTAGCCTCCGTTCCTGCTGTGCCTGTTAGTGAGCCGTCCTCACCAGCTGTAGCTTCCAACACTTTTGACATTAGAAGGCAGATTGACTCTCTGACCAAAGGCACTAAGGCAGAGATTGACTCCTATTTGTGTGTTTTTGAACGTATAGCCGTAGCATTGTAATGGCCTGAAGAGGTATGGTGCCTATTACTTCAGTGTAAATTAACTGGTAAAGCCCAAGAGGTTTTGTCAGCGCTACCTCTTGAAGACAGTTTGAATTATGAAGTGGTCAAAGCTACTGTTCTATGCGCCTATGAGCTTGTGCCTGAGGCATACCGACAGAGATTTAGGTCTCATAGGAAGTCTTATGTAGAATTTGCTAGAGACAAGGGAAATCTGTTTGATAAATGGCATGCGGCTAGCAAGGTAACTGATTTCAACTCTCTCGGGAGCTAATCTTGCTGGAAGAGTTTATCCTCCTTGTCAGAAGCGTCTGTGTTGGCAGACGAGTTTGTGTTGACGCACAAGAGCGTGTTTTCAGCTCCTACTGAGAGTAGAGCCGCTGAATTGCCTACTTTTAGTCAGCAGTACATCAAGCAGGCCCGAAAAATGAGCGTCCCTGTTTCTATTGTCATAAGGTGGGACATATGATTAATGATTGCTTCCTGCTAAAACGCAAACAAGGGATGCCTCTTCGTGCCAAGCCGTCAACAGGTGTTGGTCTAATTCGTATGGTTGTGAGACCTGTAACTAAACAAGTGCCTCAGGGTAACTGTAGTTTGAAAGTCCCAGTCCCCGACCGCAATAATGAACCGTTCATTTCAGGGGTTTGTGTCCCTAACGAATGATGAAGCGTCTCAGCGTCCGGTTAAAATCCTTAGAGATACTGTTGCAGCGCAGTCGTTTACATTGTCTGATGTGTTGCCCTTATCTGACAATACATACTGTGGTTCCAGTGTGTTAGTTCAGGGTATTGAAATGGGTTTTGTCCCAGTGCCATTGCACTTTGAGTGTACACTGAGTTAATCAGTGGAATATTCAGAGTGGGGGCACGTCCTGTTGCCAGTAAAGGGTGTGACCCTTATAATGGGTAACGATATTGCCGGAGGAAAGGTAGTACCCATATTGGATAAAAGTGACCACTCTCTCTCCAATGAGCTGGCACAGAGTTATCCACGTGTATTCCCCGCTTGTGCTGTCACTCGTGCTCAGGCACGACAAGTGGGTGACGTGATAGATTTGTCGAACACTGTTCTGTTCAAAGAAGTTGATCCAGAGGATGGGTTGTATGCTACCTCTGAGGAGCCCAGGGAAGTATGTTGAACTTATTGCTGATGCAATACAGTTACCAGTCACTCGTGAGCAGCTGATTGCTAACCAAAAGGTTGACAACAAGCTTGCTAAATGTTTTTCTAGGGTTGTCTCATTGGAAGAGGTAAAGAAGAAGAATGTGGCTTTCTTCATTGATGGTGATCTCCTCCTGCATAAATGGACATCCCATGTTGACGTGGGCGGAAATTGGAATGCTGTTTACCAAATAGTGATTCCTACAGCCTTTCGACAAAATGTGATCTCTTGTTCATGATCACCAGTGGTCCAGTCATTTAGGAATCACCAAGACTTATGATCAGGTCCTTCGACATTTCTTTTGGCCGGGTTTAAAACCAGATGTGGCTCAGTTCTGTCGGACATGCCACACATGTCAGATAACAGGAAAACCAGGTTATTCCTCCCGCTCCTCTTTGTCCAATACCTGTCATAGGTGAACCATTCGAACATGTGGTGGTTGATTGTGTTGGACCATTACCGAAGACAAAAGTGGGTAACCAGTTTCTGTTAACGATTATGTGTATGGCAACAAGATACCCCGAGGCCATTCCTCTGCAAAGAATTACAGCTCCGGTGGTGAGTAAAGACTTAATAAAATTCTTCACAACATTCGGGTTACCTAAGGTGGTACAAAATTATCAAGGTACCAATTTCCTATCAAAGCTCTTCAAGCAGGTGTTAAAATCCCTGTCAATTATGCACCGTGTGTCAAGCGCATATCACCCAAAGTCTCTTGCGCTTGAACGTTGGCATCAGACACTGAAGTCTATGCTACATAAATATTGTTTGGAATCTGAGAAAGATTGGGATGAGGGAGTTCCTCTGGTTTTGTTTGCAGGAGTTCCTAGGGTTCAGCCCGGCTGAACTAGTGATTGGTCACACAGTGAGAGTGAGAGGACCAATGAAAGTCCTTAAAGAACCGTTTTTGTCCCAAAAGTTGTGTGTGGGAGATGAGAATGTGTTGGACTACGTTAGCAGGTACTAGGTCTCCTCTGCTTCTATGATAGTGGGCTGTCATATTGATGACTGATGGAGATGGATTAGAGTTGCGCAATACTCAGCAGCAGTGCGTGAGATTGCCCAACTCAGAAATGCTGCTGTCTCTGGTTCATTTAATGGACGGACAGGCCGACGATATTGTGAGGCTACTACACAGTTGTCCATGTCTCTTTTATGACGTTCCTACTCGCACAAACGTGTTGGAACATGACATTAATGTTGGAACCCCAATCAAGCAACACCCATACCGTGTCAATGCTTATAAGGGGAAGATAATGAGGGATGAAGTGAGATATTTGTTGGAGAATGACCTGGCTATGCCAAGTTCAAGCCCTTGGAGTTCTCCTTGCATTCTGGTTCCTAAACCTGATGGTACGTTCAGGTTATGTACAGATTATCGAAAGATAAATTCTGTCACAATGGCAGATTCGTTCCTGTTACCCAGACTGGACGACTGTATCTGTTGGTGCTGCTACTTATGTAACTAAGTTAGACCTCTTAAAAAGGTTACTGGCAGGTTCCGTTAACCTCACGTACTTCTGTTATTTCTGCCTTTGTGACCCTAGACAACTTCCTACAGTACTCAGTCATGGCTTTTGGGATGCGGGATGCACCAGCCACTTTCCAACGACTGGTTAACTCCGTATTAGCTGGCGTTCCCAATTGTAGTGCCTACCTTGATGATCTAGTGATTTATTCGTCTAACTGGTCAGATCATGTTAACTCTCTAACGGTAGTATGTGAACGTTTGGCAGCTGCTTCTCTAACCCTGAACTTGGCAAAGTGCGAGTTAGGTAACAGTAGCCTTCCCAATCTCGGCAAAGAGGTCGGCCATGGACAGGTGCGCCCTGTTGATGCCAAGGTCTTGGCTATAACTGCATTCCCCGCACCTACCACCAGACGAGAGCTACGCAGTTTTTTAGGGATGGTTGGCTACTACCGTAGTTTCTGTAAACATTTCTCTGCAGTAATTGCTCCATTGACCGATTTTCTCAGCCAATCGTTTGAGTGGTACCCTGATTGTCAGGTAGCTTTTGATACTGCTAAAGCACTCTTATGTAATACCCCTGTACTTGCTGCTCCGGATTTTGAACTACCGGTTAAACTCGAGGTAGATGCTAGTGCCAGAGGTGTTGGTGTTGTTCTACTGCAGCAGGACAAGATTGGAGTGGATCATCCTGTTTGTTATTTTTCTCGTAAGTTTAACTAAATGTCAGGCAAACTATGCAACCATCAAACAAGAAGCTCTAGCTTTGTTGTTAGCTCTGCAATACTTTGAAGTATATATTGGTTCTAGTGCCCTACAAGTGATAGTATATACTGACCATAACCCCTTAGTGTTTCTCCACCGGATGTACAGTGGGGCAAAAAAGTATTTAGTCAGCCACCAATTGTGCAAGTTCTCCTACTTAAAAAGATGAGGCCTGTAATTTTCATCATAGGTACACTTCAACTATGACAGACAAAATGAGAGAAAAAGAAAGAAAGAAATCACATTGTAGGATTTTTTATGAATTTATTTGCAAATTTTGATGGAAAATAATTATTTGGTCACCTACAAACAAGCAAGATTTCTGGCTCTCACAGACATGTAACTTCTTCTTTAAGAGGCTCCTCTGTTCTCCACTCGTTACCTGTATTAATGGCACCTGTTTGAACTTGTTATCTGTATAAAAAGACACCTGTCCACAACCTCAAACAGTCACACTCCAAACTACACTATGGCCAAGACCAAAGAGCTGTCAAAGAACACCAGAAACAAAATTGTAGACCTGCACCAGGCTGGGAAGACTGAATCTGCAATAGGTAAGCAGCTTGGTTCGAAGAAATCAACTGTGGGAGCAATTATTAGGAAATGGAAAACATACAAGACCACTGATAATCTCCCTCGATCTGGGGCTCCATGCAAGATCTCACCCCGTGGGGTCAAAATGATCACAAGAACGGTGAGCAAAAATCCCAGAACCACACAGGGGGACCTACTGAATGACCTGCAGAGAGCTGGGACCAAAGTAACAAAGCCTACCATCAGTAACACACTACGCCACCAGGGACTCAAATCCTGCAGTGCCAGACGTACTGGCTTAAGCAGGGGGACACGTGTCCAGGCCCGCCTGAAGTTTGCTAGAGAGCATTTGGATGATCCAGAAGAAGATTGGGAGAATTTCATCTGACCATATGCCACCAAAATATATTGTGTTTGGAGGACAAAGAATGCTAAGTTGCATCCAAAGAACACCATTACCTACTGTGAAGCATGGGGGTGGAAACATCATGCTTTGGGGCTGTTTTTCTGCAAAGGGACCAGGACGACTGATCCGTGTAAAGGAAAGAATGAATGGGGCCATGTATCGTGATATTTTGAGTGAAAACCTCCTTCCATCAGCAAAGGCATTGAAGATTAAACGTGGCTGGGTCTTTCAGCATGACAATGATCCCAAATACACCGCCCGGGCAACGAAGGAGTGGCTTCGTAAGAAGCATTTCAAGGTCCTGGAGTGGCCTAGCAAGTCTCCAGGTCTCAACCCCATAGAAAATCTTTGGAGGGAGTTGAAAGTTCATGTTGCCCAGCAACAGCCCCAAACATCACTGCTCTAGAGGAGATCTGCATGGAGGAATGGGCCAAAATACCAGCAACAGTGTGGGAAAACCTTGTGAAGATTTACAGAAAACCTTTGACCTCTGTCATTGCCAACAAAGGGTATATAACAAAGTATTGAGAAACTTTTGTTATTGACCAAATACTTATTTTCCACCATAATTTGCAAATAAATTCTTTAAAAATCCTACAATGTGATTTTCTGGATGTTTTTTTCTAATTGTGTCTGTCATAGTTGAAGTGTACCTATGATGAAAATTACAGGCCTCTCTCATCTTTTTAAGTGGGAGAACTTGCACAATTGGTGGCTGACTTTTTTGCCCCACTGTACAACCAGAACCAGAGGTGGGCGCTTATTGCGCAAAAATATAATCTGGAGATCCGCCACAAAAAGGGTTCTGATAATGTTTTAGCAGATGCTTTGTCTCCTGTGTAAAAATGATGATTTTTGTTTGTTTCGTAAGGTTGCCTTTGTTTGTTGATCTTGTTGGTCTTCATTGTAAATAGTTTGTAAATACTTTGGTAGCAATCCTTATAGGGTTGCTCTTTTAAGGGTGGGGATGTTACGGATACAGGTATCCTGTGTGCATCATGTGTGTATCATGTGTGTATATTCTTTCCTTGTCCCTTATTCACAGGTGTCGCCAATCAGGAGACACCTGCTCCTTTCCCTTACCCAATCACATCCCTTTCCCTTGGTTTTTATTTGAAAATTTTTATTTCACCTTTATTTAACCAGGTCGGCAAGTTGAGAACAAGTTCTCATTTACAACTGCGACCTGGCCAAGATAAAGCATAGCAGTGTGAACAAACAACAACACAGTTACACATGGAGTAAACAAGTCAATAACACAGTAGAAAAAAAAGTCTATATACATTGTGTGCAAAAGGCATGAGGAGGTAGGCGAATAATTACAATTTAGCAGATTAACACTGGAGTGATAAATGATCAGATGGTCATGTGCTGGTAGAGATATTGGTGTGCAAAAGAGCAGAAAAGTAAATAAATAAAAACAGTATGGGGATGAGGTAGGTAAATTGGGTGGGCTATATACCGATGGACTATGTACAGCTGCAGCGATCGGTTAGCTGCTCAGATAGCAGATGTTTAAAGTTGGTGAGGGAGGTAAGGTCTCCAACTTCAGCAATTTTTGCAATTCGTTCCAGTCACAGGCAGCAGAGAACTGGAAGGAAAGGCGGCCAAATGAGGTGTTGGCTTTAGGGATGATCAGTGAGATACACCTGCTGGAGCGTGTGCTACGGGTGGGTGTTGCCATCGTGACCAGTGAACTGAGATAAGGCGGAGCTTTACCTAGCATGGACTTGTAGATGACCTGGAGCCAGTGGGTCTGGCGACGAATATGTAGCGAGGGCCAGCCGACTAGAACATATGCTTTAGTAACAAAACGGATGGCACTGTGATAAACTGCATCCAGTTTGCTGAGTAGAGTATTGGAAGCTATTTTGTAGATGACATCGCCGAAGTCGAGGATCGGTAGGATAGTCAGGTTTAAAAGTATCCCAATCAGTTCTCTCTTTTGTTTTTTGCAACTACATGTCACTTTGTCCATTATCCTGTGAGTATTGTTTTGTTATGGTGTTTGACTGTTTGTTTGATGGTGGGAAAAGGGGGTACCAAGACAAGTCACCCATGGACATACACTATCCGTAGGTAAATATTGTCTAAAGAACACTAGTTAGAACTGGGTGGTCTACCCACTGTATTTTATTGGTTAGTGAACTAGCTGTTGTTGAAGCAGGTAGTCTAGCTTAGGGGTGTTTTTGGATAATGTTATTTCTTTCCTTGGGTCCAGCTCAGCCCCTTTTCCCGACCCCTTTACCATCGGTTTTAAAAATAAACCATGAGTGTTTGACGGTAGACTTAAGTTGTCTGTGGTTGTTGTTCTCACTGTTCCTTTTCACTGTTATAATTTGCAAGAGTTAAGTTGCGGGTCTTGTTTCCATCCCCCCTAGACTGCAGGGCCAAAGGGATTCGTAACAATCATAAATCTGTCTGTCCTCAACCAGATGTGGTGTCAACAATGGGAACTAGTGCTAACATGAACCCAGAAAGGGATTGAGGGGGCCCCAGGGAGGGAGCAGCCTGAGTTGAGCAGTGGTCCAGCAGTAGTTGTCGTCAGAGGGAGGCAGGCTCAAGTTGACGTGATGCTTCCTGCCAGCTTGTTACCATTGCATAACTGAAAGAAAATAATGGGGAGTTCGCACTCACGTGATAGGGGCAGCAAGGAGAGAAGGGGAGAGGAGAGGGAGACGGAAGAAGGAAACTTCTGTGCCTTGCACTCACTGCTTCAAAAACAACAAGAGACTCTCAGGAACAACAAAGCCGAGGAGAAATGGATAGAATACAGTAGAATAGACGTCAACTATCTGTCACTGCACCAAGCTGACTGACTCAAACCTGCGAATGGCTCTGTTATGAAACAGTCACTCAGCTATTTGTATTGAGGGAGACTCCAGAATTTGTTTCTCCACGAGTCCATTTTGTAAGGCAGTTAATGAGGAAGACTGAGGATGTGCAGCTGGGAAGAAAATCCTCTTTGGACAGTAAAGCCACCTTCTCCTTTATCATGTATTGCATCACATTCTCATTACTACACATCACAAACAACAGCTTTCCTCTGGGCCACTGGGTATGAATAATGACATGTAACAGAAATCATGCCACACGTTAAGACACAATGGTCTCCCTAACGACCACTTAAGGACACTCTTAATGATTGCGGTTTATGAGACAGTTATATGGCCCTGTGATACACACCACAGCCCAGTTATCATCAGTCAGTGGGGACATGAACGGCCCATTCAGTGTGAGGACTGTAATGTATCTACACTACCGTTTAAAACTTTGGGATCACTTAGAAATGTCCTTGTTTTTGAAAGAAAAACACATTTTTTGTCCATTAAAATAAAATTGGTCAAAAATACAGTGTAGACATTGTTAATGTTGTAAATGACTATTGTAGCTGGAAATGGCTGATTTCTTATGGAATATCTACATAGGCGTACAGAGGCCCATTATCAGCAACCATCACTCCTGTGTTCCAATGGCACATTGTGTTATCTAATCCAAGTTTATTTTAAAAGGCTAATTGATCATTAGAAAACCCTTTTGCAATTATGTTAGCATAGCTGAAAACTGTTCTGATTAAAGAAGCAATAAAACTGGCCTTTAGACTCGTTGAGTATCTGGAGCATCAGCATTTGTGGGTTCGATTACATGCTCAAAATGGCCAGAAACAAATTTTAAAAAATCTGAAACTCATCAGTCTATTTTTGTTCTGAGAAGTTAAGGCTATTCCATGTGAGAAATTTCCAAGAAACTGAAGATCTCGTACAATGCTGTGTACTACTCCCTTCACAGAACAGCGCAAACTGGCTTTAACCAGAATAGAAAGAGGAGTCGGAGGCTCCGGTGCACAACTGAGCAAGAGGACAAGTACATTTGTGTCTAGTTTGAGAAACAGACGCCTCACAAGTCCTCAACTGGCAGCTTCATTAAATAGTACCCGCAAAAAAACAGTCTCCACATCAACAGTGAAGAGGCGACTCCGGGATGCTGGCCTTCTAGACAGAGTTGCAAAGAAAAAGCCATATCTCAGAATAGCCAATAAAAATAAAAGATAAAGATGGGCAAAAGAACACAGACACTGGACAGAGGAACTCTGCCTAGACGGCCAGCAGGATCACGCACGTTTGTTTTACTATCCTTGTGGGTAACAAAGAAAAAATCAATTTAAAATGCTATTTTCCCTAACCCTTATCCTAATTGTAACCCTATGCCTAAAATAGCCTTTTTACTTGTGGGGACCAGCAAAATGTACACATTTGTCAAAATTTTGGATACAAGGATAGTTAAACCAAACCATACCATACCATACACACACACACACACACACACACACACACACATTTCCCCAAATCAATGAAAGATTGAGTGCATTCAGCTGCAGGCTGCTCCGTGCTTGTAGAATCAATAAATCCAACATGGAGCTTTGGAGTGTACAAGAGTATAACATACAGTACCAAGAGGATGGACAAATGCTCCCTCACTAACAATCTCATTTAGAAGCTTGCACAAAGTAAAATGTAGCATTTGAGAGAGATTTGCTGAAGATGAAGCTAAGCAAACTATTCAGTGACATACAATGTGATATTTTCAAATATCTCTTATCAACTAAAATATCTCTTATCAACTATGATAAAGTAGAGATTGACAAAACAATCCAAAACAGAATGAATCAAACTAACATGGTTCAACCTCAATGTTTTATAAATCATTTCCTAATTTCAACATCAGCCAATGCACAGACATTGTGTAAAAATCCAAACATTTGATGTAAAACCCAGGCTTCTCTCCACTTTTCATCATTGAACATAAACTGCAATGGTCTAACAGTGCATGATGAATCTATTTCACTTGACTGCCCATTCATCTTGTAGAATACACAGACAATTCACCCATGGTGAATGAGTGATTGAAGAGTGATCCGTTTCTTACCTTTGACTGTAGCGTTGGGAGAGTGTTCTGCTATCTCTTGCTCTTCTCTGGTGTTCTGTCAAATATCTACACACTCACTGAGGTATACCGTTGCCAATCATCAACGCTGGATCCTCTTGGAAAAAAAACTCATCCTGAAATATATAGGTTTAGGGGACATGAACCCCAAAAATGTCAAATGTAAATAAATAACAGGGTCTGTTTTTTAAATATTAAACAGCCTGTGATTGGATGGTTGTCTGGTAACAGTGGAGAGGTGCTTGTGTTGATGGATAAGAGAGGAGCCCTCAGCGCAAGAGAGAGAGGAGAGAGAGGGAGGAGAGAGAGGGATTAGGATTGAGAAGACACCCCAGAGGGACCCTTATCGTCATGTCAGAACCCCATTCAGGCAGCAGATCGTTCAGCCAGGCGACTTCACAACAAGGCAGCGACACGATTGTGCCCAGCGATAATGAATCTGTTAACGGGGATTAGGACTCCGTCCACTGTCAGCTCACACAAATGGTGATGCTGCTGGGAGATACAGACACAGCTCTAACTGAAACCTCCAACACTCAGTCACACACACAACATACCAATCTCTACACTCTCAAATTAGGAGGCAAAAATCTGACCAATCAACAAATCATCACAAAAAAAATCTACGATTGTCTAAATGCAAAAATACAAAACGAGAAAAGGTCCAATTATTCGAGTTTGAGTCACATTTCTGCACAATAAAATCCACAAAATATTTGTTGAAGAAATCTCCTGTGTGGTTAGGCAGGGCAGTGTTTTGGCTGTGTTGTGCAGAGAGGAAGAGGTAGAGATGCACATATATTTAGGCAGAAGCAAATAAGCACACCACTCTTGCTCTCAGATGGATACTGAGAGCAAGAGAGGAGGGAGGGCAGGATGGAGGGTGCAACAAAGATATTGTGAATAGGAAAAAGATGGGTTGTCAACTGGACAGTGAGTGAGAGAAAGAGGGAGGGATGGAGGGTGAGCAATGAATAGAGGGAGAGGGGAGTTGCAAAACCAGTTTCGAGTGGAGACTGCAAAATAGTGTCAACACCATGATTCAACAACAAGGAGAAAAAGCAGAGATGGAGAGAATGAGAGATGATATTCCATGACCGTGGGTGATTTGACTGAAAAAGAGGGGGATTACAAAAACAATAAAAACTAAGTGAGAGCGGGTGGAATGAGAGACCAGGGTGTTTGTGCCATTGGAGGACGGGGGAGAACGAGAGAGCGAGAGGGAGGGGTGGCGTTCGTTTTTCTGTGTCACTGAAAGGGAGTGGGGGAAGGGAGTCAGAGAGATAATGCGAGCAAGGGAGCGTACGGGAGTGAGAGAGAGTGAGAGAGAGAGAGAGAGAGAGAGAGAGAGAGAGCACACTAGTGTGCGTGTATCTAGGAGGAAATGGGGAGAGGGAGAAAATTGTATTACATATGCAAGAGTTACTCAGAGTTAACCGTGCCTCCATGGCTCTCATTTAGACCCAGCACTATACTGTAGCAGCCCTCCACTCTCCTCTATCTCCTCATCTTATCCTCCCTTCATCCTTTATCATACATCCCTCTTCACTCTCCATCCCCCTCTCTCCATCCCTCTCTCTCCTTTTTCATCCCTCCCGCTCCTCTCCATCCCTCCCTCTACCCCATCCCTCCCTCTACCCCATCCCTCTCTCTCCTTTGTCCATCCCTCTCTCTCCTTTGTCTATCCCTCTGCTGTTACACAGAAATATCACCACTCAGACATTCACAAAAATTACAAGTTCAATATTTAATGTCCTTGGCAATTCAAATCCAAAGGTCATAATTCTTTGTAAAAGCAGACATTTTACATGATCAACGTAGCAGCGATCAGTGGGTTTCTGTTGGATTATATTAAAATATTCATATTAAATTCATCTCATTACAATTATAAAACCATCTATGTAGACGCAAAGTACGAAAAGATTGGTTGAGATGTAGTTACACTGATGGAAGTAAAAGACAACAAATCATTGTTGTGTCTTTTACTTCCGGTTTTGTACACCAACTTCAAAAAGCTGAAAATACAATATTTTGGTTATTGAAAATATATTTTACAGCGGTTTAGATGGTACAATTATGCTCTACACAAAACCAGGAATGATTGCTTGTTTGTTCACAAACTGAAATTAGGTAAACTATTTGAATTTCAGCAACCAGGAAATGGCGGAGCGATTTATGCATATTGCACCTTTAAATGTAAAACTATGGAGACTGAGGTGTAGAAATGTGGATTCTGTGCTTTGTAAAATAGCACCTCCATACCTAAACAAACACACACCTACATTTCACCGGAGATTGACCAAACACAGTGTCTCATAAAACCCATCCCCAGTCATCCCCATGCTACACAGGTGTAGCCTATTTATAGGCAGTCGCCCAAAATTCACCCCCTTACCCACCTTCAGCTCCCCCACCCCCTCAAACACCCTCGCCCCCTCCTGGTCCTTCACCTTGGCCAGGGTGAGATGGTAGCGTGGGTTAAAGGAGTCCCTGTGCAGCCAGCCCTGCTCTCTGAAGGCCTCCTGTAGGCCAGCATTTAGCTGCTGGAGGTGGGGCTGAGGCTGGGGGCTCAGGTAGAGAACCTTCCCACCAAAGTGCTTCAGTTTCAGGGGGAAGGAGACGGCCACAGGGGGGTTGCGGTCCAGGTAGGCGAAGCGTTGGAGCATCTCCCCAGCGGCAGTGACCTCGGCTGGGCCGGGGAGGACCAGGAGACACAGGGTGACGTGGAGGGAGGAGGGGGGCAACCAATGAGGGGCGGATGAGGGGAGGAGGGAGGTGAGCTCCTCCTGAAGGTGCTGGAAGGAGGAGAGGATGGAGGGAGTGTTGGCCCGGAAGGTGATGAAGTGGGTGGGCTTACGTTTGGAAGGCCGGCCTCCACCCCTCTCTGTTCTCTGCTCCACAGGCACAGATGGACACTGGGCTAGGTCTGGGCCTTTCTCTCCATCCCAGTAATCTTTCCATTCTTCCCCCGTCTCACCTTCCTCCCCCCTGCTCTCGCTTTCACTCTGGGATAGAGACATCTGGTCTGCTATGACGACTAAAACGGAATCCTTCCCAACTTCCTCTTCCAAGGGTTCTGATTCTCTTCTTGCTTCCTGTTGGTTCAGTGGAGTACTTCCTGTGCCTGGTCTGGTCGACTCAGGCACCTGAATACTTGTCTTGCTCTGATTTCTTTCCTCCAAGTGTTCGTTTTCAACATCCTGTTTTATCAGGGACTCTTCACCCTCTGTAGTGATGATGCCATCTTGTCCTTCTCTTGATTCACGGTGGTCGTTTTTTTGGTCTTGTTGTTCTTGTGTCACTGTCAACAAACAGATTTTGAAGGTTAACCAAACATTATGACAAAAACATGTTATAGACTAACAAAGTGAAGTAGAACAATATGTTAATCCAGGTTCTGGAGCTGTGGAAATTCCTACCTCTCTCCCTCCCTCCCTTCCTACATACCTACCTTCCTCCCTCCCTCTCTCTCTCCCTACCTTCCTCGCCCTCTCTCCCTACCTTCCTAACCCTCCCTCCCTACCTTCCTCGCCCTCCCTCCCTACCTTCCTCGCCCTCCCTCCCTCTCTCTCCCTACCTTCCTAGCCCTCCCTCCCTCCCTCCTCCCTCGCATTCTCTCCTTCCTTCCCTCACCCGCTCTCCCTACCTCCCTCTCTCTCCCTACCTTCCTAGTCATCTACAAGACCCTGCTAGGTAAAGTCCCCCCTTATCTCAGCTCGCTGGTCACCATAGCATCTCCCACCTGTAGCACACGCTCCAGCAGGTATATCTCTCTAGTCACCCCCAAAACCAATTCTTTCTTTGGCCGCCTCTCCTTCCAGTTCTCTGCTGCCAATGACTGGAACGAACTACAAAAATCTCTGAAACTGGAAACACTTATCTCCCTCACTAGCTTTAAGCACCAACTGTCAGAGCAGCTCACAGATTACTGCACCTGTACATAGCCCACCTATAATTTAGCCCAAACAACTACCTCTTTCCCAACTGTATTTAATTTTAATTTATTTATTTATTTTGCTCCATTATTTTTTATTTCTACTTTGCACATTCTTCCATTGCAAAACTACCATTCCAGTATTTTACTTGCTATATTGTATTTACTTTGCCATCATGGCCTTTTTTGCCTTTACCTCCCTTCTCACCTCATTTGCTCACATTGTATATAGACTTGTTTATACTGCATTATTGACTGTATGTTTGTTTTTACTTCATGTGTAACTCTGTGTCGTTTTATCTGTCGAACTGCTTTGCTTTATCTTGGCCAGGTCGCAATTGTAAATGAGAACTTGTTCTCAACTTGCCTACCTGGTTAAATAAAGGTAAAATAAATAAATAAATAAATAAACCTCCCTCGCCCTTTCACTCCCTACCTTCCTCCCTCCCTCGCCCTTTCGCTCCCTACCTTCCTCCCTCCCTCGCCCTCTCTCCCTACCTTCCTCCCGCCCTCGCCCTCTCTCCCTACCTTCCTCCCTCCCTCGCCCTCTCTCCCTACCTTCCTCCCTCCCTCGCCCTCTCTCCCTACCTTCCTCCCTCCCTCGCCCTCTCTCCCTACCTTCCTCCCTCCCTCGCCCTCTCTCCCTACCTTCCTCCCTCCCTCGCCCTCTCTCCCTACCTTCCTCCCTCCCTCGCCCTCTCTCCCTACCTTCCTCCCGCCCTCGCCCTCTCTCCCTACCTTCCTCCCTCCCTCGCCCTCTCTCCCTACCTTCCTCCCTCCCTCGCCCTCTCTCCCTACCTTCCTCCCTCCCTCGCCCTCTCTCCCTACCTTCCTCCCTCCCTCGCCCTCTCGCCTTCTTTTCCCTCGCCCTCTCTCCCTACCTTCCACCCTCCCTCCCTCCTCGCCCTCTCTTACCCTGCTCTTGCTCCTCCTCCTGCCCAAAGGGGGCTGCCAGACACTGTCCAGTGGATCCAAACACCCTGTCAGTCCTGTTGTTGCGGTCCCAGACTCTACACCCTCTATGGGTGAAGTACTGAATCCTGTGTCTGGGCAGGGCTAGCTCAGAAGAGTAGTCACAATCGCAGGGGTCGGTGTCCCAGTTGAACTCAGAGAAGGGCCGCTCCAGCACCCCAAGGAAGCGGTCCACGTACCCCACCACAAAGTCCGCCGGCTCCACCGATGGGTCCCACAGGATCCGAGAGATGACGTCATCGGCTGTACGCATGCGGGACTTCTTGGTTGATCCTGAGGGGAGAAACTCTTTGTTAGTTAGTTATACTTAGTTTGCAGTAAACAGGTATTTTAGTGGGTTCTCATATGTTCAGTTAGATTTAATGGAGGGAAATTGTACCTTTTCCCTCTGTGTCTTTTGGCTGGTTTGTTTTATTCCCCTTTGCTTTCTTCTTGAGTTTTCCCTCTTTTTCTCCCTCCTTCCTGTTTTCCTGGTCTATAACAGCCTCTGGGTTATCTAATGTTGGAGTGCTGAGAAAGAGGGAAGGAGAAAGAGGGATTGTATTCATCACTCTGGTCAATGTAAGAGCTAACCTGTTAGGTCTTCCTCATACTGATAGGACAGTGACCTTCAGATGGATGTATTTTAAGAAGTTTATCTAGATGTCTAAACAGATACATTCATTTAACTCTGCTATTCTACCTCTTTACTTCCTTATCCTATGGAATTAACTACCTATCTATTATATTTCTACTGTGCTACATGACTTGATTACCACTTGGTTCAGAGGCTCTGTTTGCTGTGAGGGCAGACAGAGCCAATACCACAGATGCTGCTTCTCACAGGAGGAAAAACAATATCTTCCTCTGAAGATTCCACTGTCGCCAGGCAGAAGGATTAGTGATGAGAGGGAGAACTCAGATTCTGGGGGCCATCTTTTTAGGGCTGGCAGCTATATGCTTTGAAGATTTCTGTCTTTCAGTCTTATTTAGTTGTTCAAGTGGTTAGAAGTCAGAAATATACTGAACATTGAGTAAATATTAGCCCCTAACCCCTGGGCATTTTCAGTTGTTCGAGGGCTGCACAAACATTATGCATCAGACAATTTAATTCATTATTGTTACTAAATTGCATGAATGTTAAAGGCATGTTTAGACATCAGTTTTATTTTATTTTTATTTCACCTTTATTTAACCAGGTAAGCTAGTTGAGAACAAGTTCTCATTTACAACTGTGACCTGGCCAAGATAAAGCAAAGTAAACAACAACACAGAGTTACACATGGAATAAACAAGTGTACAGTCAATAACACAATAGAAAAAAAGAAGGTCTATATACAGTGTGTGCAAATGGCGTGAGGAGGTAGGCAATAAATAGGCCATAGTAGTGAAGTAATTACAATTTAGCAGATTAACACTGGAGTGATAAATGAGCAGATGATGTGCAAGTGGAGATACTGGTGTGCAAAAGAGCAGAAAAGTAAATAAAAACAATATGGGGATGAGGTAGGCAGATTGGGTGGGCTATTTACAGATGGACTATGTACAGCTGCAGCGATCGGTTAGCTGCTCAGATAGCTGATGTTTAACGTTAGTGAGGGAAATATAAGTCTTCAACATGGCACCATCAAAAGTCGAAATGCAATGTTACTTAGCCATTGCCCTTTCATAGTTTCTGGTATATAACAAAAAAATGTACAGGTCGGTGGTGATCGTGTTAGCTACAGACCTGTGAGATCGACGACACCCGTTTCCAAAACGACACTTTCCCAACAGGAAGAACTGACAGACAACTGCTCCCTCCTCCTGGCCTGGAACATCAGAGAAAGGAGAGACGAGGGGGCAGTTATTTAGCAGCCCGTCTCACCCAAGTCAGTACAAAACAACATATAATATCTGTATGGCCTTATATGGCCTTATATAATATATGTATGGTAGTTTGTCCTTCCCAGTATTCTCTGTGTTATCAGTGTCCTTGGATTGACCTAGTTTTACATTGAGAACACATTTTAAATTCCCATGTATTGGTCCACCAAGACCAGTGTGTACATACTGTAAAGTAGGGGACTGAGCCCAGTAGACTCGATTAGTTAATGAGCTCATGGAGAGATTGGAGCAGTCAGGGAGAATGACATCACTCAACAAGGTCATGATGACCCCGAAATGAGCCCCAGACACACAACTTGCCAGACCAGCCAACCTGACCAAGTCTTTACTGAACTGAAGGAGCTGAGAGAGATGGTGGTGGAGCTGAGAGAGATGGTGGTGGAACAGAAAGTGGAGCTGAGGAACATGGTGGTAGAACAGAGAGTGGAGCTGAGGAACATGGTGGTGGAACAGAGAGTGGAGCTGAGGAACATGGTGGTGGAACAGAGAGTGGAGCTGAGGAACATGGTGGTGGAACAGAGAGTGGAGCTGAGGAACATGGTGGTGGACCAGAGAGTGGAGCTGAGTATCACTAAGACTGAACTGCAGTTCTACAAGAACAAGGTGGAGCCAATGCAGGTTAAAAAAAAGGAGGCCAGACTGAGTGCCAGTGAGAGAGGTGGAGGAGCTGAAGAAGGAGAATGCAGGTTAGAAAACACACAAAATGTAGTCACTGCGCGACATTGACATTTTCTTCACAGGTGTAGGATTACTGTGTATACTATATCATATAATGTGAAATAACATACAGTGGGGAGAACAAGTATTTGATAACCTGCAAAATCGGCAGTGTTTCCTACTTACAAAGCATGTGGAGGTCTGTAATTTTTATCATAGGTACACTTCAACTGTGAGAGACTGAATCTAAAACAAAAATCCAGAAAATCACATTGTATGATTTTGAAATAATAATTTGCATTTTATTGCATGACTTAAGTATTTGATACATCAGAAAAGCAGAACTTAATATTTGGTACAGAAACCTTTGTTTGCAATTACAGAGATCATACGTTTCCTATAGTTCTTGACCAGGTTTGCAGCAGGGATTTTGGCCCACTCCTCCATACAGACCTTCTCCAGATCCTTCAGGTTTCGGGGCTGTCGCTGGGCAATACGGACTTTCAGCTCCCTCCAAAGATTTTCTATTGGGTTTAGGTCTGGAGACTGGCTAGGCCACTCCGAGACCTTGAGATGCTTCTTATGGAGCAACTCCTTAGTTGCCCTAGCTGTGTGTTTCGGGTCGTTGTCATGCTGGAAGACCCAGCCACGACCCATCTTCAATGCTTTTACTGAGGGGAGGTTGTTGGCCAAGATCTCGCGATACATGGCCCCATCCATCCTCCCCTCAATACGGTGCAGTCGTCCTGTCCCCTTTGCAGAAAAGCATCCCCAAAGAATGATGTTTCTACCTCCATGCTTCCCGGTTGGGATGGTGTTCTTGGGGTTGTACTCATCCTTCTTCTTCCTCCAAACACGGCGAGTGGAGTTTAGACCAAAAAGCAATATTTTTGTCTCATCAGACCACATGACCTTCGCCCATTCCTCCTCTGGATCATCCAGATGTTCACTGGCAAACTTCAGACGGGCCTGGACATGTACTGGCTTGAGCAGGGGGACCTTGCGTGCACTGCAGGATTTTAATCCATGACAGCGTAGTGTGTTACTAATGGTTTTCTTTGAGACTGTGGTCCCAGCTCTCTTCAGGTCATTGACCAGGTCCTGCCGTGTATTTCTGGGCTGATCCCTCACCTTCCTCATGATCATTGATGCCCCAGGAGGTGAGATCTTGCATGGAGCCCCAGACCGAGGGTGATTGACCGTCATCTTGAACTTCTTCCATTTTCTAATAATTGCGCCAACAGTTGTTGCCTTCTCACCAAGCTGCTTGCCTATTGTCCTGTAGCCCATCCCAGCCTTGTGCAGGTCTACAATTTTATCCCTGATGTCCTTACACCGCTCACTAGTCTTGGCCATTGTGGAGAGGTTGGAGTCTGTTTGATTGAGTGTGTGGACAGGTGCAGTTAATACAGGTAATGAGTGGAGAACAGGAGGGCTTCTTAACCTCTCTGAACCACCCATCCCGGATCCAGGACAGATGGCTTTTCACTAGGACCGGGAGTAACAATGGCCGCCTTTCTCTTTTGCGCACAACTCACTCTGAGAGCCCCCACCTATCCACTTACGCAATGTGGTCGTTCATGCTCATTCTTCAAAATAAAAGCCTGAAACTATGTCTGAAGGCTGTTGACACCTTAGGGAAGCCATAGAAAAATAAATATGGTTGATATCCCTTTAAAATGGGAAATAGGGATGCTTAAGAACAGAGAGGTTTCAAAAACAGGGGCACTTCCTGATTGGATTTTCCTCGGGTTTTAGCCTGCAATATCAGTTCTGTTTAACTCACAGACAAAATTTGGACAGTTTTGGAAACTTTAGAGTGTCAATTATATGTATATTCTAGCATCTGGTCCTGAGAAATAGGCCGTTTACTTTGGGAACGTTATTTTTCCAAACATAAAAATAGTGCCCCCTAGCTTCAAGAGGTTAAAGAAAAACTAAACAGGTTTGTGAGAGCCGGAATTCTTACTGGTTGGTAGGTGATCAAATACTTATGTCATGCAATAAAATGCAAATGAATTACTTAAAACATCATACAATGTGATTTTCTGGATTTTTGTTCTAGATTCCGTCTCTCACAGTTGAAGTGTACCTATGATAAAAATTACAGACCTCTACATGCTTTGTAAGTAGGAAAACCTGCAACATCTCCAGTGTATCAAATACTTGTTCTCCCCACTGTAAGTGATAAAAGTTGACTAAATCAGATTCACTGCCAGTGATGCCCCTAGCCCAGGAGACATTGGTGTTTACATGTACAAGAATGACATGTACAAGAATGACAAGAGAATCATGTTTAATTATGCACACAGTCCTGGTGGAAATGGTAGATTTGTGGTAAATGCAGTGACTCTAGAGCTGCAGGTGGGTGTGGTCTACATGAGTCTCCCCTCAGGCAGGGGGCTGTATGATGATTCAGATAACCGCCAACAGTGGCTTCCTGCTCTTCTCTATGTGAGGGGAATCCCTTCAAATCATAGGTCAAATAAAACTATGTACAGTGCCTTGCGAAAGTATTCGGCCCCCTTGAACTTTGCGACCTTTTGCCACATTTCAGGCTTCAAACATAAAGATATAAAACTGTATTTTTTTGTGAAGAATCAACAACAAGTGGGACACAATCATGAAGTGGAACGACATTTATTGGATATTTCAAACTTTTTTAACAAATCAAAAACTGAAAAATTGGGCGTGCAAAATTATTCAGCCCCTTTACTTTCAGTGCAGCAAACTCTCTCCAGAAGTTCAGTGAGGATCTCTGAATGATCCAATGTTGACCTAAATGACTAATGATGATAAATACAATCCACCTGTGTGTAATCAAGTCTCCGTATAAATGCACCTGCACTGTGATAGTCTCAGAGGTCCGTTAAAAGCGCAGAGAGCATCATGAAGAACAAGGAACACACCAGGCAGGTCCGAGATACTGTTGTGAAGAAGTTTAAAGCCGGATTTGGATACAAAAAGATTTCCCAAGCTTTAAACATCCCAAGGAGCACTGTGCAAGCGATAATATTGAAATGGAAGGAGTATCAGACCACTGCAAATCTACCAAGACCTGGCCGTCCCTCTAAACTTTCAGCTCATACAAGGAGAAGACTGATCAGAGATGCAGCCAAGAGGCCCATGATCACTCTGGATGAACTGCAGAGATCTACAGCTGAGGTGGGAGACTCTGTCCATAGGACAACAATCAGTCGTATATTGCACTAATCTGGCCTTTATGGAAGAGTGGCAAGAAGAAAGCCATTTCTTAAAGATATCCATAAAAAGTGTCGTTTAAAGTTTGCCACAAGCCACCTGGGAGACACACCAAACATGTGGAAGAAGGTGCTCTGGTCAGATGAACTTAAAATTGAACTTTTTGGCAACAATGCAAAACGTTATGTTTGGCGTAAAAGCAACACAGCTCATCACGCTGAACACACCATCCCCACTGTCAAACATGGTGGTGGCAGCATCATGGTTTGGGCCTGCTTTTCTTCAGCAGGGACAGGGAAGATGGTTCAAATTGATGGGAAGATGGATGGAGCCAAATACAGGACCATTCTGGAAGAAAACCTGATGGAGTCTGCAAAAGACCTGAGACTGGGACGGAGATTTGTCTTCCAACAAGACAATGATCCAAAACATAAAGCAAAATCTACAATGGAATGGTTCAAAATAAACATATCCAGGTGTTAGAATGGCCAAGTCAAAGTCCAGACCTGAATCCAATCGAGAATCTGTGGAAAGAACTGAAAACTGCTGTTCACAAATGCTCTCCATCCAACCTCACTGAGCTCGAGCTGTTTTGCAAGGAGGAATGGGAAACAATTTCAGTCTCTCGATGTGCAAAACTGATAGAGACATACCCCAAGCGACTTACAGCTGTAATCGCAGCAAAAGGTGGCGCTACAAAGTATTAACTTAAGGGGGCTGAATAATTTTGCACGCCCAATTTGACAGTTTTTGATTTGTTAAAAAAATATCCAATAAATGTCGTTCCACTTCATGATGGTGTCCCACTTGTTGTTGATTCTTCACAAAAAATACAGTTTTATATCTTTATGTTTGAAGCCTGAAATGTGGCAAAAGGTCGCAAAGTTCAAGGGGGCCGAATACTTTCGCAAGGCACTGTAACTACCAATAAACTCTTAATACAATTATATTTCTGAAAACTGATGCTGGTGATATCTAATCGAAATCACATACCACCACACCTTGAATGATGTCATAGTTGAGGATTTAATGAGCCTGTTGTTGTGCAACTTCTGATTAGGACAACCAGGACTCATTATGTCAGGGGTGTCAAACTCATTCCATGGAGGACCTAGTGCCTGCTGGTTCTTGGTTTTTCCTTTCAATTAATACCTAGACAACAGGGTTGTTAATTCATCAACAAGGGAGGAGTGAAAACGTGCACTCGTTCCTCCGTGGAACGAGTTTGACAAGTGCATTATTGCCTTTCCATTCATAAATCTCCCAACATATTTGCTGTCACTGATTTCACAACATGAATGTTACACCGTATATGACACACATCTGCAGTATTACCTGTGTGTAAAGGAACATATTTTGTCCTTACAAGAGGGGTTTCCCATAAGAAGTATGATAGTGCATAAAACATTGCACGTGTAATTCCATCTGTTCTTGGCTCTGACAACATTTGGACTGGACTGACTTGGCTTGCAACCTAATGACACTAGAGGGGGTACACAGACAGTTTGGTTGGTTTCTCCCTTTCCCAAAAGTAGGAGTAGGAAGAACTCAGCCCTAGACACTGACCTAGGTTAGTTCTGTGTTTTCCTTAGAAGTTAGAGACAGTGAGCTGATACTCGATCTGTGCTTCAGAACAAATTCTACCAGGAGCTTTCAGAGAGAGTGGGGGAGTAACAAGTGGGAAAAACACTGCTTTCTCCCAAATATCAAATCAAATGATATTAGTCCCGTGCTTGGTAAACAACAGGTGTAGACTAACAGTGAAATGTTTACTTATGGGCCCTTCCCAACAATGCAGAGAGAAAGAAAATAGAGAGATAATACTGTCTGATGAATACACTGTTAGATTCTGCGTTAAACTTGGAACATTGTTATACTCAGAAGTAGAGTATCTGAGGAGTGATGGAGACTAGTTATCTGTAGGAGCCAGATGGCTTTGGAATGTGTTGGGTGGACAGGAGGAAGTCACAGGATTGCTATAGCAGATACGGGTGGAGATCTTTGGATTAGGCATCAAGGGGGCTGAGGTCAGGTCAGATCCCCTTAGGGTAATAAACCATTGTTTCTCCCTTATCACTTCGTCTTCCTGTCGAACCATAAAAGATGTAACAATTAGAGAGAAGGAGGAGTGCCTAAATTGGAGAATATATACTTGTGGTGGTGGAAACATGTTTTGTCTAATGCAGCTGTATTGATCCTCTGGGAAGAAATACACTTGGTTAAGCTTTCATAGTGTCCGTTGAGTTATTTACTCTGAGAATTAGAACCTAACAACACAAATCAAATCAAATGTTATTGGTCACATGCAGATGTTATTGCGAGTGTAGCTTAAGATACAAACAGTGTGGACTTTCTGTGGAACATATCGTTACTCAGGCAAACCCAGACTTCCTTTAGAGAAGATGAGGATGGGGTGAACAACAGTGGAGGCTGGTGGGAGGAGCTATAGGAGGATGGTAACATTGAAAAGGCTGGAACGATATCAAGCACATCGTACATATGAAAACCATGTTTGACTCCGTTCCATGTATTCCATTGAAGCCATTACAATGAGCCCGTCCTCATATAGTTCCTCCCACCAGCCTCCACTGGTGAACACCCAACTTCCTCTATACCTCAACATTAAAAACAGTCCTTCATAATTTGATCATACCTTGATAAACTTCAGTGTTGTGTAATTATCAAAATATGAACATTCTCTTTCACCGTAATTTCTGCTCTGCCTCTAAAGAAGCGTATATGCCCTAGTTAGGCCTACATCTCATATGTCTACACGTACCTGCAGTTCACACAGAATCCAACTGAATGACAAAACATTACCTGCTGTCACCTGAGGTCCATCTTGGCTGGGACTGGCTGGGACCTCGGTCTTTGGCCCCTCTGTAGCTCTATGCTCCTGTGCTCTCCTGTCCTCCAGGTTCTCACCCGAGTCCAAAGGCACACCTGTCTCCTCTGACGCCATAGTCAATCAACCTGTGGGTGTAAACGATTATTATAAAAAAGTGTTAACTTTGTTTCTCACTGTTAACATGGCAATACAAGGACCACCAGTTAATAAATCAATCAATTAAGCAATAATTGATTTTGTAAATATAGTAGCTATATATTTAGAAGTTGTGCTAGTGTAGCTATAGTAGATACCTGAGCTAAGGAAAACGGAGAGGTAGCCTTCCCTAACGAGGGTGTAGCTACAACACACCCAAGAGTCAAGATAACAAGTTATACAATGCCACCAAAATGTTAAACATTAATAAAACGATAATGTAGTACTATATAAAATAGGCATTATGATACATTATGGTTAATTACCTGAATATACACCCTCTGACTTATAAACAGATATACAACAGATTCTGTATGAAACTACCGTAAATGTGCACTTTGACCTTTGGTATGTTTGTACTGAGGGGGCTTGTGGGAAATGTAGGTCTATGTCCCGCTGTGATGAGAACAGGCTTTCTTCTCTTCGTTTAAATAATCATTCAAATCCTCCAAATAATTGATACTATAATATTTTCTATACTAGGCCATTTATAAATTGACAATAGTTTGTTATAATTTCCTCCCGAAGAGAGTATACCAAAACTGTGAGTCATCTGTGCGGTCCTCCTAGATCCAAAGCGCGTGACTCCCCTCATCACATGACGACTACCACTAACCTAGAGAGCGAGCGTACCAGAGCAGTGAAAAAGTATAAACAAAGGCTAAAACGGCAACAATACTACTTTTGTGGATTAATTAGAAATTAGAACCTGGGTGTGCATTGGCGACTTATTTCCCATGCTTTTAAGAAAAATGATCATGATCTATTTTCGAGACATTGATTCGTGCTGTGCTATGGGTTAGCTTGTCAGTAATGTCTTTTGTGATGTTTTGATGCAATCTGAATACCTGTAATTTGTTGCAGTGATTGTTCACGCTGCTTAAATCAAGGTAAGTGTGCTTGACTTATAGGTTTCCATTTAGAAAGGTTGTAGGAAACTTTCCCCAGCAATTCAATTTGAGATGCATCATCAATGTTTACACTGAATCCAAAGACAAAGCATTGACAATAACACGCCTCTGATCACCAGTCATCTCTTCCCGGGTCAGGTGTTGGCCGTTCTCTCCCGGGCCAGGTGCTGGCCGTTCTGCAGCTATAGGCCAGGCAAAGCAAATTGTCGACCTCCTATACCCCCGCCAAACTAGAATGGTCCCAGTAAACAAAACTACCTTAAAAAGCCATCTAACATATTAATTTTCCAATCGTTGAAGTTAGGTTTATTTTAGGTTAGGAATGAAAAGTGAAAAGACGTATTCGGTGGAGTACATACTGTACTGTGCTATTGTACTGTACTGAACTATACTTTCATATACTGTGCTCTGCTGTATTGTACTGTACTGTACTTTTTTTTACTGACCAAACTTGTGAAACATATGTCTGAGATTGGTGCAGATTTGGTCTGGTAAAATGTTTGGGTCCGGACCGGATCTAATCTAAACCAATTGTAGACGTTTATGTTCGGGCCAAATATAGGCTGGTCTGGACCATATGTCTGTGGAGGTTGAAATCAAACCTGGACCGGACCAAATATAGATGTCTGTTTGGTTCAGATTTGTTTTGGTCCATGGATGTTGAAATCAAGGCTGGTCCTAATTTTTTTTTTTTAAAGATGCCGGTCTGAACAGCACCCAAAGAAGACATTCAAAAGACATTGGCCCGTGCTTACTGTGGCCTACAGTTTAGCCCCCCATTCCATTTTAAGAATGCCCATCCATGTGGTAGGCCTACCTTTTGTAAAACAGGCAATTGCATTGGCTTTATTAATTCTGATTCCTGTGACTTATAATTTTGTTTCCTTAAATGCTGAATATCAACTACCCAACTTTATCAGAAGTTGTCCTGAGCCTATTTGAAATGAGAATCAATGTGTTTACACAGCGGGAAATGCAGAAGTATTTTATTTTTCGCTATGATCATCTCGTCAAAAATTTATGGACACAAACATGAAGCCACTGATTATCATGACAATTTAGCTCAATGGGTGAAACTCCTAGACAGTAAGTAGGCTTGGGCGGTATCCAGATTGTCACAACTTCGTATGATCCCGTTTGGCTCAGGTGATAGAGCATGGTACTTGCAACACCAGGGTTGTGATTTTGATTCCCACGGGGGGCCAGTATGAACTAATATGAAAATATATGCACTCACTACTGCAAGTTGCTCTAGACTTATTTTATTATTTAACTAGGCAAGTCGATTAAGAACAAATTCTTATTTACAATGACGGCCAAACCTGGATGACGCTGGGCCAATTGTGCACCGCCCTATGGGACTCCCAATCACGGCCAGTTGTGTTACAGCCTGGAATCGAACCAAGGTCTGTAGTGACGCCTCGAGCACTGATATGCAGTGCCATAGACTGCTGCGCCACTCGGGAGCAACTGCAAAAATATATATTTTTTAAATACCAACCTTGTGCCATTCCAGGAAATTCGGTAACAGCGGCAAGGGACACGGGGTGTTTTTTTCAAACCACACTAATACACTGAAATCCGAAGGTTAGCGTGTTGTTGGTACTTCTTGGTCAGTTTAGCTTGGAAAATGCCGCCCTTGTCAATCTGCAACTGAAGGCTGACCACCTGATCCTGCCTAACGGGTGTTCCCGGCCCTGTTCTCTCCCCCCTTCAGATGAATGCTCTGGTAGCTCTCTGTCATTTCTGTGAGCTCCATGGCCCCCGGACCCTGTTCTGCACCGAGGCTCTGCACCCCCCGTCCCCCACACCCTCCCAGGCTGGCGCCCCCATACCCGGGGACAGAGAGTCGGACAGAGAGGGAGAGGGACTCACCATGAGGGCAAACAGCTCAGCTACACAGAGAGGAGACATGTGCGAGGTGAGTGTGAGATGAGTGAAGGGCTGAACGGACAGAATAGAACGGAAATTGACTCATTTGTTTTGTCTAATAACTATTCTTTCTGGCCATCTCGTTTTCTCTCCCTCTTCCCCTCTCTCTCACTCACTCTCTCTCACTCTCTCTTACTCACTCACTCGCTCTCTCATTCACTCCCTTGTCTCTCTCCATCTCTTTGTCAGGGCTGCCGGTCTCTTCCAGCGTCTCACCCTGGCTTCGTCAGCGTGGACAGTGAGACAGGCATCCGGTTCCTCAGCCACCAACACCCCAGACAACCCCAGCTCTTCAGTGTGGTCCGCCAGGCCTGCGTACGGAGCCTTAGCTGTGAGGTAACCACCTGTGTGTTCATGTGCGTGTGTATGTGCGTGCGTGTTGCCATTTGTCTTGCATTAAGACTCATCACTGTTTGTCAATACACAAGCCTTTAGTTAAGGGCGGCAGGTAACCTAGCGGTTAGAGCATTAGGACTGTAACGAAAAGGTTGCTGGTTCCAATACCTAAGCCGACAAGGTAAAAAAATCTGTCAATGTGCCCTTGAGCAAGGCATTTAACCCTAATTTTCTCCAGGGGTGCTGTACTATGGTTGACCCTATAAAACAAGACATTTAACTGCAGCAATCCGGTGTATGTGACAATATATATCAGGGGTCTCCAACCTTTTCTAGGGTGAGAGCTACTTTTTAAAAAAATGTAAACGTTTTTTTCAAGCTTTCAAATAGGCACATTCTTCTTCTCTCCCCTGCAACTCTTCCCCGGGTCCTTAGTGCAATACTTTCTATTGTACACTATGTTTTCTGGAAAAATAATGGTTAAACAACTCTAAGGGGGGCCCTATAAAATATTTTATATACAGTTGAAGTCGGAAGTTTACATACACTTATGTTGGAGTCATTAAAACTCGTTTTTCAACGACTCCACAAATTTCTTGTTTAAAAACGATGTCAGTTAGGACATCTACTTTGTGCATGACACAAGTAATTTTTCCAACAATTGTTTACAGACAGATTATTTCACTTATAATGCACTATATCACAATTCCAGTGGGTCAGAAGGTTACATACACTAAGTTGACTGTGCCTTTTTAAACAGCTTGGAAAATTTCAGAAAATGATGTCATGGCTTTAGAAGCTTCTGATAGGCTAATTGACATCATTTGAGTCAATTGGAGGTGTACCTGTGGATGTATTTCAAGGCCTACCTTCAAACTCAGTGCCTCTTGCTTGACATCATGGGAAAATCAAAAGAAATCAGCTAAGACCTCAGAAAAAAATGTGTAGACCTCCACAAGTCTGGTTCATCCTTGGGAGCAATTTCCAAACACCTGACGGTTCATCTATACAAACAATAGTGCGCAAGTATAAACACCATGGGACCATGCAGTAGTCATACCTCTCAGGAAGGAGATGCGTTCTGTCCCTAGAGATTAACATACTTTGGGGCAAAAAGTGCAAATCAATCCCAGAACAACAGCAAAGGACCTTGTGAAGATGCTGGAGGAAACAGGTACAAAAGTATCAATGTCCACAGTAAAACGAGTCCTATATTGACATAATCTGAAAGGCCGCTCAGCAAAGAATAAGCCACTGCTCCAAAACTGTTTGGCCATAATATCCATTGTTATTTTTGGAGGAAAAAGGGGGAGGCTTGCAAGCCAAAGAACACCATCCTAACTGTGAAGCACAGGGGTGGCAGCATCATGTTGTGGGGGTGCTTTGCTGCAGGAGGGACTGGTGCAATTCACATAATTGATGGCATCAATGATGTGGAAATATTGAAGCAACATCTCAAGACTTCAGTCAGGAAGTTGAAAGCTTGGTCACATATGGGTCTTCCAAATGGACAATGACCCCAAGCATACTTCCAAAGTTGTAGCAAAATGGCTTAAGGACAGCAAAGTCAAGGTATTGGAGTGGCCATCACAAAGCCCTGACCTCAATCCCATAGAATATTTGCGGGCAGAACTGAAAAAAGCGTGTGCGAACAAGGAGGCCTACAAACCTGACTCAGTTACACCAGCTCTGTCAGGAGGAATGGGACAAAATTCACCAAACTTATTGTGGGATGCTTGGAAGGCTACCCGAAACGTTTTACCCAAGTTAATCTATTTAAAGGCAATGCTACCAAATATTAATTGAGTGTATGTAAACTTCTGACCCACTGGGAATGTGATGAAAGAAATCAAATCTGAAATAAATCATTCTCTCTACTATACATTTCACATTCTTAAAATAAAGTGGTGATCCTAACTGACCTAAAACACAGAATTGCCTCCCGGGTGGCGCAGTGGTTAAGGGCGCTGTACTGCAGCGCCAGCTGTGCCATCAGAGTCCCTGGGTTCGCGCCCAGGCTCTTTTTAAGACAACAGGGCATAACATTTACTTTTTAAGCCAACAGGGCATAACATTGACTTTTTGGGCCACCAGCCACTGTGGCAGGTAGATTTTTTTTAAATCTACCAGCCACTCAGAATTTTTACCAGACAAAATATGTCCCCCCGCTAAAATTACACTCAAAAAGAGAGCGTGCGACAGGACACTGTACTGTCTACACTCGGTTTGTTGTTTACATTAAAACATTTTCATTAAATGGATTTTAATCTGACCTAAAGTTTTGTTACAAAGGATTCCACAATGTGGTTAGCCTTTACGGCTGGGACTGCAAGTTTGTGTTCCTTTTTTTGTTGTTGCGGGGATTCCGCGAGTGCTAACTGGCTGTATTACAGACACCTGTCGTCGTCGTGGGAAAGACTCATTATTATCTTTTCGTAAAACAACTGTTTGCAGTATAGAGCCAATCTGGATACCAAGCAGATCCTGAGGGAAATCGACGAGTACCAACAGCTTTACGCTATGGAGGAACAACATACCCCTTTGTGGAAAGATCCGACCACCTCTCAAATAACTTTAACCCGATAAGAAAAACAGATTCATCTACAGACACGGACGATTTACTTACCATTGAGGTAGAGGCTAGTGCTCTGGCTGGAATCCCTGCAATACTGGAAAAGTTGTGTGAGGAGGTAGCAGGGCTGAGGAGGGGTTTGGAGTTCAGCCAGAGTGAAATTCTCATGCTCCAAAGAGAAAACAAGACACTCACAGCCAAAAATACACGATTCCAACATTGATTGTCTACTCAGGAAAAACAGGGTGATGGAGACACTACTAGACATACAAAGTCGTAGCATGCGTGAAAATAATTTTTCTTCTGTGATTCCTGAGGACGCATCCCATAATCCAGAGTGCGCGATCAGAGAATTCATGTAATCCGCATTGAAACTTCCTATAGAGACTGTAAACAAGGTGGCTTTCCACCGAGTACACAGACTTGAAGCTTGGAATGACAAGACCATGGGTCCCCGACCGATCATCGCAAAATTTGAATACTAACAACAAAAGGAGCTGATCAAAAGCAGAGGAAGGGAGATAAAGGGACCAAATTCGGTCTCAATGAGCAATTTCCAAAGGAGATAAACGAACATCGTAAGATACAGTATCTGGTACAAAGACAACAAAGGATGGATGGTAGGCATGTCTTTATCATTGTGGACAAACTCTTTATAAATGGACAGCTATTCCGAGACAGCTCCATAACACTGTGGCTGTACCTAATTCTACAGGGACTTCAGGTTACGAAAAAAAAGAAGGCATGGATAGATTGAAATTGTACGTTAAACATCATAGCACAGTTGAAAGATATGTGATGCATAGAAACACGAAGTGGGTGGCCAGCAGAGATAGATGGTATGGGCTGAGGGTTGGTATGTGGAATTGGAGACAAGTGGCAGTGGAGTTGCTGTGTGAAAGAGAGAAAAATTGTCAAAAGATAAAGGGGGAAAAAAGTCTAAATAAAACATAATGAAAGTACATTTGAATGACACTAAGTGGCAGTGTTTTTACAACTAATGCCGGTTTGCCTGAGGCTGATGCAGTGCAGGTGTTTGTACCCATGCATATATACACACTCTCATTCAAATAAACATATACAAGAACACACACATGCATGTAATAGTGCCAGATATGCACACAACATATACAGTAGGCATTGCTGTTCTGATTCCAGTTGTCCTTCATGTCCTTTGTTTTACTTTTTACTTTTTTATTTTTTTTATTTTGCAACGTTGTTTGCTGTTTTCTCTTTAGTTCATTACCTTGGTTGTTGGTGCATTGGGGCGTTCTTGGGGGTGGGGAATGGGGGGGGCGATTGTGAGAGGGGTCTCGAATGGTTGAGGGACAGCTATTGGGGAACTGTGGGGGGATCTTGGAAGGATCGGGTTTCACAAGATTGTGATCATGAAAAAGGAAACTATGACATATGTTTTATATCACTATCATGCACACGCACCCTCACACATAAGGATGGCTCTGTTGCGGAAAGACTGATACATGTTTGATAGTGTCTTGATGCTGTATTGTTTGTCCTTCATGTTCTGATACTTTAATGTTACCCCTTCCCTGTGATTTTTGTAATCAATTATTAGAAAAAAATTAAAAAACACTCAAACAGATTACATGCTTTTTAATGTTTGTAAAACAATAAATGTATTACTAGTAAATTGTTTAATTTAGATGAGACAAAAATGTTCACCTGCACCTTTAGGGTAATGTGACTTTAGGCCCTAGTGACTAACCAGCGGTGGGATAATGTCAGTGTTGCGTTGATTAGATGGTAGCTGGGAGCTTGCCGTGTCTGAGTCTACTTGTGAGATTTGTTTGCGGTGGAACTCGTGAAAATTGCATGTACTTTCAGAATTGTTTGGGGTGCTACTCATTGGTGGGCTGCGAGCTACTGTGTGATCTACCTGTTGGAGACCCCTGATAGATAGATAGATAGATAGATATCACAGGAGGTTGGTGGCACCTTAATTGGGGAGAACGGGCTTGTGGTAATGACGGGAGCGGAATCTGTGGAATGGTATCAAATACATCAAACATGATTTCCAGGTGTTTGATGCCATTCCATTTGCTCTGTTCCTAATGTCTGTTCTCCCCTCAGTACCCTCCCTCTCTCATCTGCTTCTCTCCCTCCATGCCTCTCTAGGTGTGTCCAGGTCGTGAGGGTCCTATCTTCTTTGGGGATGAGCAGCATGGTTTTGTGTTCTCTCACACGTTCTTCATCAAGGACAGCCTGGCCCGGGGCTTTCAGCGGTGGTACAGTATCGTCATGGTAGCCATGGACAGGATCTACCTCATCAACTCCTGGCCCTTCCTGCTGCGCCACCTCAGACTCACGATACAGAGTCTACAGAGCACAGCACTGAAGGTAAGGACACACCCACAAACTAACACACCATGTTAAATGAATGGGACATAGATATATACACACACATTAAAACACACTTACTATTCATAACGTGAACATTAAACATAAGACAAATAAACATGAACACTAACTCTTACTACCAGACAGAATGTTTGACTTCTCCCCCCCTCCCCCTATCCTCTACAGGTGTTTGACAGTGAGCAGTGTGTGTGTCCTCAGAGGGCGGTGAGGATGAACAGCGTGTTCTCTCCTGCTGTCTTCCCCCACCAGAGGAGTGGTAACGCAGCCCGCTCCCTGCCCTCCCTCACCCAGCACACCAACCTCTGGGCCAGCCTACACTCCTCCTTCAGCTGGTGAGACGGCTAACTGTCGCTAACGATCACTAAGGTTACTAATCTAAACAATAGCAGACATACAGTCAACATCAGGGGTGGTCGGGCAGGGTTCTATCTGTCTATCCCAGTTGTTTGATACACTCTCTTGTGTTTTCTCCTCTACTGCAGGTTACTGAAGGCCTGTGGTAGTCGTCTGACAGAGAAGCTGTTGGAGGGAGCTCCCACAGAGGACACACTGGTTCTTATAGAGAGACAGACAGGTACGCACTGGTGCTCATAGAGACAGACCGGTACGCACTGGTGCTCATAGAGAGACAGACAGGTACGCACTGGTGCTCATAGAGAGACAGACAGGTACGCACTGGTGCTCATAGAGAGACAGACAGGTATGCACTGGTGCTCATAGAGAGACAGACAGGTACGCACTGGTGCTCATAGAGAGACAGACAGGTACGCACTGGTGCTCATAGAGAGACAGAAAGGTACGCACTGGTGCTCATAGAGAGACAGACAGGTACGCACTGGTGCTCATAGAGAGACAGACAGGTACGCACTGGTGCTCATAGAGAGACAGACAGGTACGCACTGGTGCTCATAGAGAGACAGACAGGTATGCACTGGTGCTCATAGAGAGACAGACAGGTATGCACTGGTGCTCATAGAGAGACAGACAGGTACGCACTGGTGCTCATAGAGAGACAGACAGGTACGCACTGGTGCTCATAGAGAGACAGACAGGTACGCACTGGTGCTCTTAGAGAGACAGACAGGTACGCACTGGTGCTCATAGAGAGACAGACAGGTACGCACTGGTGCTCATAGAGAGACAGACAGGTACGCACTGGTGCTCATAGAGAGACAGACATGATTAGAGGTGGGAGACATCGTGAGACCAGTTTAACACTAGTCAGAGAGACGTATTACCCCATATGGCTCAAGTTAAAAGAAGTGAATAAAAAGGGTGTGATCTGATATCAGGGTAAAGCGTTCCTGACAGCATTATCATGAGAAGTCATGTGTTTGTCCAGAGTGGAACAGGAGTCCGTGTCTACAGTAAACGTGTGTTTAACACGGTTAGACCACGAGGACAGAGAGCTACGATGTGACTCACTCAACCATATCACACAAATTCCATTCTGATTACCATTCTTGGGCCAAAAATGTTTCCATTGCTCCCCCGTGTTCAGCTCTGATATTGCAAGTCACTATGACACTTGAATACTTCCAATCAGGAAAATAGTTGCAATTGTTACTTTGTTCACTATCCTGGCTAAATCAATTTAAATAAAATAACTGTATATATCTTGGAATTAGTCCCGATATTGGGTGTTTTGTATGTCTTTTTAACAATGTCCTGTTGTCTTCTCAGAGCAAGAGGAGGAAATGAGTTGCTGGGAAGGAGCAGAAGGGGGCGGGTCTAGACCCCAGTGCCACCAATCGGAGAGCGAGCTGTACAGAGACTTCTTGTTTGACGAGGGGAAAGCAGAGGGGTATCCTGGTCCAAAGTTCAGGTCCTTGAGACATTTAAGACAGGTAAACATTGGTGTGCCTTTCTCCCTACCACATAATGAACACTTTCATTTCTAACACATCATACGTCATACTTCATTCTGTTAACCACTTGGTTTCAAAATAAACAACTTTGTGAACCAATTGGTTATAGAGGGAAACCAATATCCTCTTATTTTGTGAATGCATTTCTTGTCTGTTTCCTTGTGATGATATCTGTTATCTGATTGGTACACAGGTGCTCGGGACCACTGATTTCCGCCAGCTAGCATGGCACGTGCTCATGGGAAATCAGGTCATATTGAGAGGGGCTGACCCAGGGCTCATCCATTCAGCATTCACCATGTTGAAGGTCATCCAATCAAAAGTTTACTCATTGTATCCCCCTTTAAAGAATATTCCTCCTAACATTCTTTGCTAATCACATGGTTTGGTATATATCCCATCAGGCCTTGCTCCCGGTGGGCTGTGTCCGCTCTGTGACATACAGCGCCCAGTATGAGGAAGCATACCGATGTAACTTCCTGGGCCTCAGCCCTGACGTGCCCATCCCCACACACGTCAGCTCCTCAGGTACACAAACCCAGAATACATCACTGTGGTTACTGCTTTATTTGGAGGTCTGCTTATAATCGCTATTACATATGATAGTAATATGCTAATAATAAAATACTGTATGATAATGATATTAGTTATAAGTGCGAACAGAACAAATAACAAATAAAAGGTTTCGAATCCTAAAATACCCATAAAATATGTCCATCTTGCTGTGTCCCTTCCCAGAGTTCTCAGTGTTGGTGGATGTGGTCAGTCTGGAGAGGGGCTCTCTGTACTCTGCTGCTTGTGGTGAAGACATCCTCTCACTCTATCAGTTCAACATCAGCAGTACCAACTCACAGCCTACAGATAAAGGTGAGGATAGACCCCATCTGGACAATATACTATATACATCATCAACATGAAGGTATACATTATATATGTCTTCTTCAAGGCACCTCTAGTTGCTAACAATCATGGCAAAGGTCAAAGAGATGCAATTAGTCATGTGAAAATTCCCTCCATTAACTTTCCAGTTTCAATCTATTGACCTGCATCTCCTGCTCTCTCCCTGTCTCTTCACCCCTATCACTCCCCCTCCCTTGCTCTCTATCCTTCTCTCTCTTCCCCCCACCCCTCTCAGGTCCCACGTTGTTGAATAAGATCGAGGTGGCGTTGTCCAATGAGAACCTGTCAGTGGACGTGGTCTCTCACTGTCTGCTGTGTCTGAAGGAGGAGTGGATGAAGTGAGTAACAACAACCCCTCTGATGAGCAGGGAATTTCCCTCAACTTTGAAGTTTCATTTTTTTGGCTTTTTCTAAACAGAGGTATGTAGGTATGCAACTGTTGATAGTGGGGCATTAAAGAGTCCCCCTATGAAACCCCCCAAAGCCCCAGCCTGGTTACATTGGCTGTGCAGTACAGGATGATGTGGAATGCTTAATGTAGTCCAGAATCATTGGGAAATTCCAATAACTCCTCTCCCTCCCACTTCTATCCATACCTCTCCTCCCCTTAACCCCCCCCCCCCTACCCTTTCAATTCCTTAGTAAAGTGAAGGTGCTGTTTAAGTTCTCCAAGGTAGATGGGCGCGGGAGGGAGGACACCCAGAAGGTGTTGACCCTGCTCGGTGCTACGGGGCCTGGGGAGGAGGACAACGTCAGGCTGCTCAAGTTCTGGATGACGGGACTCAGCAAAACCTACAAGAGCCATCTGATGACCGCTGTCAGAGGAGGGGAGAGGCCCCTTAGCCAGTGAGAGAGCAGTGGAGGAGAAGATGGGAGGTAGTGGGAGAGAACATACAGCTGGAGTGAAATATACTGTATCTCAGTATAGGAGGCTGGTGGGAGGAGGTATAGGAGGGTGGGCTCATTGTAATGGCTGGAATGGAATAAATGGAACGGAGTCAAACGTGATTTCCATATGTTTGATGTGTTTGACACTGTTCCATTTATACCTTTCCAGCCATTACAATGAGCCCTTGCTATAGCTCCTCCCAGCACCCTCTGCGTGTATCTACTACTGTATTTGGACAGACAGAGAGAAAGGGAAAGAAAACGAGTGTGAATGAGTGATGAGTGAGTAATGACAGATAGACTGACTGAGGGATATGTTTGTGTCCAGGTGCTGACTTGATTAAAATCCATCCTTCACAATAAAGAACAAAAAGCCACTTCATGGGTCAGTTTTAAATTCATATTATTATTACTTATTATTATAATTATTACTTATTATGTTTTACATAATGTATCTGGTGTTTTTTTATTCATCAAAGGGAATTATTATAAGAACACTATCCACAATTTTATGTCTAACTTATTATACAAGTTTCAATAGTTTGTTAACACATTGTGCAGAGATATTCAAATAAAATAACTGCTTGAGCATTCATCCTTTTTCCCAACTGGCACCATCTTGTGGAGAATCATTAAATCTAAAAAAGGAGAAGAAAAAGAGTGGAGGGGAAAAAAACATGTGTCCTTTGCCAGTTCCCTCTCACATGCTTTTATACAATGAGTGGCTGTCAGCCAAGAGACCTCAAGTGGTGTAAAACAACAGTTCTCGGTCTTCGGGTGACATGCAAAACCCTTGCATAATGAGCGCTCAGTCCCTCAACATATCATTGTGTTGTACACTACCACATCAGCAGGGGGCTTCTTCACTAACAAGCTAGTAACTCATTATTAAAACGAAATAGTTGTTTTTGCAGTTATTTGATCCCTTTCAGAAGACTTTTGGTGAGTTCTGCAGACTTGTAAAATCCACTGACACGAGGCTTTGTTTTTATTATTTTTACCTCGTATGTACAGTACCACTCAAACGTTTGGACACACCTACTCATTCAAGGGTTTTTCTTAACTATGACAAATGATGAAATATAGATTTGAGATTCTTCAAAGTGGCCACCCTTTGCTTTGATGACAGCTTTGCACACTCTTGGCATTCCCTCAACCAGCTTCACCTGGAATGTTTTTCTGACAGTCTTGAAGGAGTTCCCACATATGGTGAGCACTTGTTGGCTGCTTTTCCTTCACTCTGCGGTCCAACTCATCCCAAATCATCTCAATTGGGTTTAGGTCGGGTGATTGTGGAGGCCAGGTCATCTGATGCAGCACTCCATCACTTTCCTCCTTGGTCAAATAACTTACACAGCCTGTAGGTGTGTTGGGTCATTTTCCTGTTGAAAAACAAATGATAGTCCCACTAAGCGCAAACCAGATGGGATGGTGTATCGCTGCTGAATGCTGTGGTAGCCATGCTGGATAAGTTTGCCTTAAATTCTTACAAAGACACGGCGGTTGGAAACTAAAATCTAAAATCTGGACTCATCAGACCAAAGGACAGATTTCCACCAGTCTAATGTCCATTGCTTGGGTTTCTTGGTCCAAGCAAGTCTCTTCTTATTGGTGTCCTTTAGTAGTGGTTTCGTTACAGTAATTTGACCATGAAGGCCTGATTCACGCAGTCTCCTCTGAACAGTTAATGTAGAGATGTGTTGTGTTACTTGAACTGTGAGGTGCAATCTGAGGTGAAGTTAGTTGCCAATGAGAGCCATAGCGCTTGATCGTTTTTGCGACTGCACTTGAAGAAACTTTCAAAGTTATTGACATGTTCTGGATTGACTGGACCTTCATGTTTTAAAGTAATGATGGACTGTCATTTCTCTTTGCTTATTTGAGTTGTTCTTGCCATAATATGGACTTGGTATTTTACCAAGTACCACCACTAACTTGTCACAACATAACTGATTGGCTCAAATGCATTAAGAAGGAAAGAAATTCCACAAATTAACTTATTAATTGAAATGCATTCCAGGTGACAACCTCAAGAAGCCAGTTGAGAGAATGTCAAGAGTGTGCAAAGCTTCCATTAAAGCAAAGGGTGGCTACTTTGAAGAATCTCAAATATAAAATATATTTTCATTTGTTTAACACTTTTTTTGGGTTACTACATGATTCCATACGTGTTATTTCATAGTTTTGATGTCTTCAGTGTTATTTGACAATGTAGAAAATAGTAAAAATAAAGAAAAACCCTGAAATTAGTAGGTGTCCAAACTTTTGACAAGTACTGTATATATTGATTGTGCAAATTACTGCATATTATAACATACATTTTTGTGTGTATTTCTACTTATAATTATAGTTCTTAAAAATAGTGGGAGAAATTTGAGAGCTTGTTTTTTATTTATTTTTTATAAATGGTATGTACCAGTGAATCATACTTACTTAAAGGGTGTTTCCGACACAGAACAAAGGAATACAGTTGGTTACACATGACCATTGATTTGATATTGTTAACTGTAGGACAGCCCGCTGGTGGAACATTAGGTCTTATAATATAGTAGGGTAGACAATAAAACAAAGTTACAGACGCAGAAATATCATACCCCCAAGACATGCTAACCTCTCACCATTACAATAACATGGGAGATTAGCATTTTATATCACACCCCCAAGACATGCTAACCTCTCACCATTACAATAACATGGGAGATTAGCATTTTATATCACACCCCCAAGACATGCTAACCTCTCAACATTACAATAACATGGGAGGTTAGCATTTTATATCATACCCCCAAGACATGCTAACCTCTCACCATTACAATAACATGGGAGGTTAGCATTTTATATCATACCCCCAAGACATGCTAACCTCTCACCATTACAATAACATGGGAGGTTAGCATTTTATATCATACCCCCAAGAGATGCTAACCTCTCACCATTACAATAACATTAGTTAGTATTTTTGGGGGGTATGATATTTTTGAGTCTAACTTTGTCCATCATTATTTACGATTAATTCAGGACTATTCGTAATCATGGTAGCATCCACATTAATGTAGAAGTGTTTAGAAACATGCTATATTCTTGTTTACAATAAAAGTGACTCCAAGTCACAAGCTTGATGTAATCATTGCGTGCTAGGAATATGGGGCCAAATACTACACTTTTGACTACTTTAATACACATATAAGTGAATTTGTCCCAATGCTTTTGGTCCCCTAAAATGAAGGGACTATGTACAAAAAGTGCTGTAATTTCTAAACTGTTCACCCAATATGAAGGAAAATACCTTCAAATTAAAGCTGCCAGTCTGCAGTTTAACCTCATAGTCATTGCATAATTTCAAATCCAAAGTGCTGGAGTACAGAACCAAAATAATTTATAAAAATGTTTCGCTGTCTCAATAATTACAGAGGGCACTGTATATACACTCTGGGTAGAAGCTCTTAGACACAGATCTCGGACCATCTTATCCTTCCCACTTCTGAACCATAAAGGAAGAATATGCTAATCTGACCTGAGATCAGGGATCATCCTACTGCCCTATGCAGAGGACCAAGGTGAAAAGAGTTAGGACTGATGGTGCCTCTGGGAGGCTGAAGAATGTTGGTCTGTTGGACTGCAGAACTCTGTCTTCCCTTTCCCTTTGGACCTCTAGAACATTCACTGTTTCTCTTGGCCCATGTTCAAAATGGAAGTGACACAAGAAGTAGTACTACAACAATGACTTCGTAAAACCTGAACATGACAATGTACTAATTTATCTACTTCTGATCCCCACTCACTTTCTCAATAGTAGTTTGTCATAACAAAAATATCTGAGTAGCACTTGAAATAATAAATGAGTGTACCACAAACTAAAGTGCTATCAAAATGTGAGGAAGAATCTAAGCCTCCAAACTAGGATATTAAACTTTTCCACTTCAAATCAACTGTCATTTTTTGTTATTCATTAATTTTTTATTTTTGAGAAGGAACATCAGCTTCACTGTCATGATTATTATTGACTTTGCACACTTGAATGACTTTCAGCGTAAGTCAGTCAGTGTTGCAATCTTTTTAGCCTAAAAAAAAAAACAAGATAATTGTTGATTTATGAGATTCCCTCTGTGTGGTGACTCAACAGGATGAGTATTACTAACTGGCTCACTGGAGACAAGGAGGCATGCACACAAGCTCATGGGTGTGGGAGGTGGATTGAAAACATATGGCATGACTTAAGCCTTCTGAGGCCTCGTTTGGATTGGGGGTGGGGGGGGGGGCAGAGAGAGGGAGAGAGAAAGTGAGAGAGAGGAACTTTTGGGAGTGTAATGTTAACTGTTTATTTATTTATTTATTTTTCACTTTTGTTTATCTATTTCACTTGCTTTGACAATGTAAACATTTGTTTCCCATGCCAATAAAGCCCATTGAATTTAATTTCATTGAATTAAGAGGGAGAGGGGGCTTGGTCAGTCAATAGGGAGGTGAAATTACTGGTGGTGGGAGGGGCTGAGAGATTTACAGGGAGCAGATATCAAGCACTTTCACTTTCAGGCTAGCCTCTGTCTGAGCTCACACAGACAGACTGCCCAGAGGGCGAGAGAGAGATAGCGGGTCTGTTTCCCCCACTCTGTCCATTAGCCATTTAAAGGGTGAGCAGAGAGTGGGGTCTGTAATATACTGGGTCAACAGGGAAAGAGAAGGAAAGGGAAAGGCTGCAGTTTGACAGGCTGAGAGTTCGGAAAATCCAAAGTGAGATCGCAGTGCAGATTGCGTGAGAGATAGAAGGGGGTGAAAAGATTTGGAAAGTACCCGGGAAACAAAAGGAGGAATTCTAAAAGACAGGTCAACTAAGCTGGAGTCTCAAAGTAGAGGAAAAAGAAAAGACTCCGAGCTCTCTCTCTCTCTCTCTCTCTCTCACACACTTGAAGGAACCGCTGAGGAAACTTTGCCTAGTCAGACCAAAGGACTTATTTGATCTGCGTATTGCATGCTTTCAACCACAGAAATGGAGAAGTGGCCTTTCTCATGAAGATAAAAGGATGTCACGATCAGGTAAGAGGAATTCAGTGATTACATCAATTCAGAGTATGCAAAAGTTAATTGATTGATTCGTGGATTTGTATTTGTTTGATTAATTTGACCACATTACCATTGTACTGTAATTCATATAGTGGTTCTGTAATTTAGGTTTGTTGTTAATTTTCGCAAGTTAACATGAAGTCATGATGTTTCTCATTAAGCATGTGGCTGGAACCACATGGGCAGGACACAGAAATGTTCCATCCATTAACCTGCTGCATCTCTCTCTTTCTCTCTCTCTCTCTCTCTCTCTCTCTCACACATAC
>NC_034175.2:4391855-4416855 GCF_002021735.2 Oncorhynchus kisutch | reverse complement strand
AGAGAGGAAAGGAACAAGGCGAGAGAGGAAAGGAACAAGGCGAGAGAGGAAAGGAACAAGGCGAGAGAGGAAAGGAACAAGGCGAGAGAAGAAAGTAACAAGGCGAGACAGGAAAGGAACAAGGCGAGAGAAGAAGTAACAAGGCGAGAGAGGAAAGGAACCAGGCGAGAGAAGAAGTAACAAGGCGAGAGAAGAAGTAACAAGGCGAGAGAAGAAGTAACAAGGCGAGAGAAGAAGTAACAAGGCGAGAGAGGAAAGGAACAAGGCGAGAGAAGAAGTAACAAGGTGAGAGAAGAAAGGAACAAGGCGAGAGAGGAAAGGAACAAGTCGAGAGAAGAAAGTAACAAGGCGAGACAGGAAAGGAACAAGGCGAGAGAGGAAGTAACAAGGCGAGAGAGGAAAGGAACAAGGCGAGAGAAGAAGTAACAAGGTGAGAGAAGAAAGGAACAAGGCGAGAGAGGAAGTAACAAGGCGAGAGAGGAAGTAACAAGGCGAGAGAGGAAGTAACAAGGCGAGAGAAGAAGTAACAAGGTGAGAGAAGAAGTAACAAGGCGAGAGAGGAAGTAACAAGGCGAGAGAAGAAGTAACAAGGTGAGAGAAGAAAGGAACAAGGCGAGAGAGGAAAGGAACAAGGCGAGAGAGGAAAGGAACAAGGCGAGAGAGGAAAGGAACAAGGCGAGAGAGGAAAGGAACAAGGCGAGAGAGGAAAGGAACAAGGCGAGAGAGGAAAGGAACAAGGCGAGAGAAGAAGTAACAAGGCAAGAGAAGAAGTAACAAGGCGAAAGAAGTAACAAGGCGAGAGAAGAAGTAACAAGGCGAGAGAAGAAGTAACAAGGCGAGAGAAGAAGTAACAAGGCGAGAGAAAAAGTAACAAGGCGAGAGAGGAAAGGAACAAGGCGAGAGAGGAAAGGAACAAGGCCTGAGAGGAAAGGAACAAGGCGAGAGAGGAAAGGAACAAGGGGAGAGAGGAAAGGAACTAGGCGAGAGAAGAAAGTAACAAGGCGAGACAGGAAAGGAACAAGGCGAGAGAAGAAGTAACAAGGCGAGAGAGGAAAGGAACCAGGCGAGAAGAAGTAACAAGGCGGAGAGAAGAAGTAACAAGGCGAGAGAAGAAGTAACAAGGCGAGAGAAGAAGTAACAAGGCGAAAGAAGAAGTAACAAGGCGAGAGAAGAAGTAACAAGGCGAGAGAAGAAGTAACAAGGCGAGAGAAGAAGTAACAAGCGAGAGAAGAAGTACAAGGCGAGAGAAAAAGTAACAAGGCGAGAGAGGAAAGGAACAAGGCGAGAGAGGAAAGGAACAAGGCGAGAGAGGAAAGGAACAAGGCGAGAGAGGAAAGGAACAAGGCGAGAGAGGAAAGGAACAAGGCGGAGAAGAAAGTAACAAGGCGAGACAGGAAAGGAACAAGGCGAGAGAAGAAGTAACAAGGCGAGAGAGGAAAGGAACCAGAGCGAGAGAAGAAGTAACAAGGCGAGAGAAGAAGTAACAAGGCGAGAGATAGAAGTAACAAGGCGAGAGAAGAAGTAACAAGGCGAAAGAAGAAGTAACAAGGCGAGAGAAGAAGTAACAAGGCGAGAGAAGAAGTAACAAGGCGAGAGGAAGAAAGTAACAAGGCGAGAGAAGAAGTAACAAGGCGAGAGAAGAAGTAACAAGGCGAGAGAGGAAAGGAACAAGGCGAGAGAGGAAAGGAACAAGGCGAGAGAGGAAAGGAACAAGGGGAGAGAGGAAAGGAACAAGGCGAGAGAAGAAAGTAACAAGGCGAGACAGGAAAGGAACAAGCGAGAGAAGAAGTAACAAGGCGAGAGAGGAAAGGAACCAGGCGGAGAAGAAGTAACAAGGCGAGAGAAGAAGTAACAAGGCGAGAGAAGAAGTAACAAGGCGAGAGAAGAAGTAACAAGGCGAAAGAAGAAGTAACAAGGCGAGAGAAGAAGTAACAAGGCGAGAGAAGAAGTAACAAGGCGAGAGAAGAAGTAACAAGGCGAGAGAAAAGTAACAAGGCGAGAGAGGAAAGGAACAAGGCGAGAGAGGAAAGGAACAAGGCGAGAGAGGAAAGGAACAAGGCGAGAGAGGAAAGGAACAAGGCGAGAGAGGAAAGGAACAAGGCGAGAGAAGAAAGTAACAAGGCGAGACAGGAAAGGAACAAGGCGAGAGAAGAAGTAACAAGGCGAGAGAGGAAAGGAACCAGGCGAGGAGAAGAAGTAACAAGGCGAGAGAAGAAGTAACAAGGCGAGAGAAGAAGTAACAAGGCGAGAGAAGAAGTAACAAGGCGAGAGAGGAAAGGAACAAGGCGAGAGAAGAAGTAACAAGGTGAGAGAAGAAAGGAACAAGGCGAGAGAGGAAAGGAACAAGTCGAGAGAAGAAAGTAACAAGGCGAGACAGGAAAGGAACAAGGCGAGAGAGGAAGTAACAAGGCGAGAGAGGAAAGGAACAAGGCGAGAGAAGAAGTAACAAGGTGAGAGAAGAAAGGAACAAGGCGAGAGAGGAAGTAACAAGGCGAGAGAGGAAGTAACAAGGCGAGAGAGGAAGTAACAAGGCGAGAGAAGAGTAACAAGGTGAGAGAAGAAGTAACAAGGCGAGAGAGGAAGTAACAAGGCGAGAGAGGAAAGGAACAAGGCGAGAGAGGAAAGGAACAAGGCGAGAGAGGAAAGGAAACAAGGCGAGAGAGGAAAGGAACAAGGCGAGAGAGGAAAGGAACAAGGCGAGAGAGGAAAGGAACAAGGCGAGAGAGGAAAGGAACAAGGCGAGAGAAGAAGTAACAAGGCAAGAGAAGAAGTAACAAGGCGAAAGAAGTAACAAGGCGAGAGAAGAAGTAACAAGGCGAGAGAAGAAGTAACAAGGCGAGAGAAGAAGTAACAAGGCGAGAGAAAAAGTAACAAGGCGAGAGAGGAAAGGAACAAGGCGAGAGAGGAAAGGAACAAGGCGAGAGAGGAAAGGAACAAGGCGAGAGAGGGAAAGGAACAAGGTGAGAGAAGAAAGGAACAAGGCGAGAGAGGAAGTAACAAGGCGAGAGAGGAAGTAACAAGGCGAGAGAGGAAGTAACAAGGCGAGAGAAGAAGTAACAAGGTGAGAGAAGAAGTAACAAGGCGAGAGAGGAAGTAACAAGGCGAGAGAGGAAAGGAAACAAGGCGAGAGAGGAAAGGAACAAGGCGAGAGAGGAAAGGAACAAGGCGAGAGAGGAAAGGAACAAGGCGAGAGAGGAAAGGAACAAGGCGAGAGAGGAAAGGAACAAGGCGAGAGAGGAAAGGAACAAGGCGAGAGAAGAAGTAACAAGGCAAGAGAAGAAGTAACAAGGCGAAAGAAGTAACAAGGCGAGAGAAGAAGTAACAAGGCGAGAGAAGAAGTAACAAGGCGAGAGAAGAAGTAACAAGGCGAGAGAAAAGTAACAAGGCGAGAGAAAGTAACAAGGCGAGAAGGAGGAACAAGGCGAGAGAGGAAAGGAACAAGGCGAGAGAGGAAAGGAACAAGGCGAGAGAGGAAAGGAACAAGGCGAGAGAGGAAAGGAACAAGGCCTGAGAGGAAAGGAACAAGGCGAGAGAGGAAAGGAACAAGGGGAGAGAGGAAAGGAACAAGGCGAGAGAAGAAAGTAACAAGGCGAGACAGGAAAGGAACAAGGCGAGAGAAGAAAGTAACAAGGCGAGAGAGGAAAGGAACCAGGCGAGAAGAAGTAACAAGGCGAGAGAAGAAGTAACAAGGCGAGAGAAGAAGTAACAAGGCGAGAGAAGAAGTAACAAGGCGAAAGAAGAAGTAACAAGGCGAGAGAAGAAGTAACAAGGCGAGAGAAGAAGTAACAAGGCGAGAGAAGAAGTAACAAGGCGAGAGAAGAAGTAACAAGGCGAGAGAAAAGTAACAAGGCGAGAGAGGAAAGGAACAAGGCGAGAGAGGAAAGGAACAAGGCGAGAGAGGAAAGGAACAAGGCGAGAGAGGAAAGGAACAAGGCGAGAGAAGAAAGTAACAAGGCGAGACAGGAAAGGAACAAGGCGAGAGAAGAAGTAACAAGGCGAGAGAGGAAAGGAACCAGGCGAGAGAAGAAGTAACAAGGCGAGAGAAGAAGTAACAAGGCGAGAGAAGAAGTAACAAGGCGAGAGAAGAAGTAACAAGGCGAAAGAAGAAGTAACAAGGCGAGAGAAGAAGTAACAAGGCGAGAGAAGAAGTAACAAGGCGAGAGAAGAAGTAACAAGGCGAGAGAAGAAGTAACAAGGCGAGAGAAGAAGTAACAAGGCGAGAGAGGAAAGGAACAAGGCGAGAGAAGAAGTGTGAGGGGAAATCCATCAGAGAATGTGTGTGTTCCCCTCACTGTCTCTCCTGCTCCAGCTGCTCCTCCATGCCGTCCATCTTGGCCTCCAGGGCGGCGACACTGAGCCTGTGTTTTCCCCTGACAGCTCCCTCCATCTCCCCCAGCTTCAGCTTCAGCTCCTTGTTATGCCTCTCCAGAGCCTCCCTGGCCCCCTCAGCCTTCTGGCCCAGGGTCCTCTCTCCCTGCAGCTGCACCGTCAGAGTCTCCACCTGGGGAGGGAGGGGAGACAGAGGGATAGAAAGGGAGATTAAAAACAAGAAACATGGACAAATGTAAATCGAGTCCCGTATACTGTGTGTGTGTGTGTGTCTGTATGTGTGTGTGTGTGTAGGGGTAAGTGTGTGAGAGTGTGTACCTGAAGTGTAGTCTTCCTGTGTCTCTCGGCCACTAGTTCAGCATTGCTTTGCTCCTCCTCCAACTCCTCCTCCAGCTGAGTGACTCGCGCCTCCAACCTCCGCTTCTCATCACACAGAGCCGACCTGACAACACACACACCGTGAGTAATACACACATAATACACAGTAATACACACACCGTGAGTAATACACACACAATACACAGTAATACACACACTGTGAGTAATACACACGCATAATACACAGTAATACACACACCGTGAGTAATACACATGCATAATATACAGTAATACACACACTGTGAGTAATACACACATAATACACAGTAATACACACACCGTGAGTAATACACACGCATAATATACAGTAATACACACACTGTGAGTAATACACACATAATACACAGTAATACACACACCGTGAGTAATACACACGCATAATACACAGTAATACACACACTGTGAGTAATACACACATAATACACAGTAATACACACACCGTAAGTAATACACACGCATAATACACAGTAATACACACACCGTAAGTAATACACACACCGTGAGTAATACACACGCATAATACACAGTAATACACACACCGTGAGTAATACACATGCATAATATACAGTAATACACACACTGTGAGTAATACACACATAATACACAGTAATACACACACAGTGAGTAATACACACACATAATACACAGTAATACACACACTGTGAGTAATACACACATAATGCACAGTAATACACATGCATAATACACAGTAATACACACACCGTGAGTAATACACACGTATAATACACAGTAATACACACACATGAGTACACACACATACAGAAAGGAAAATAGAAAGAGATATACTGACTTCCCGGTAGAGCTGTTGATGATCTCATCAGCCATCTCATCTCTCTCCTGCTGGGCCTGTCTCCTCAGCTTCTCAGACACTGATAAATCCTACACACAGAGAGAGAGAGACAGATAGAGAGAGAAAGAGAGAGACAGACAGAAGGAGAGAGACAGAGAGAGAGAGAGAAAGAGAGGGAGAGAGAGAGAGGGAGAGAAAGAGAGGGCGTTAGCATCCTAAAACAAGAGTTTGTGTCTTCGCAAATCTCTCACACACACACCAGCACACACACCTCTGTAAGCTGCAGTAACTCCGCCTCCAAGGTCTGCAGGCGCTTCTCTGTGTCTTTTGATTGGACGACCACCTCATCACGGGCCAGCTTGGACTCATCCAGTTCACGAAGCACCTCCTTCATCTGAACCTGAGAGAGAGCGAAAAGGAGGGTTGATTAAATATGTTTTTTCACAAGGCTCTGTGCTGGGACCCTTACCGTTCTCATTATAGCTGTGGTTTATATATCAGTTAACTGCATAGCATCTAACCTCAGACCGAGCAAGCAGCATTAGAAAGAAAGAGAGAAGGGGGGTGTAGCTTACCTGCAGTCTCCGTAGCTGCCTAAGCCCCTCCTCCCTGCCGCGATTGGCTGTCTCCACCTGGGCCTCAGCCTCCTGTAGCTCCGCCTCCAGCTGCTTCTTGACGGACATGGCCTGAGAGCGTTGACTCCTCTCCTCCTCTAGCTGGGTCTCCAACTCCCTCACCTGGGGGGGAAGGAGAGAAAGAGAAGAGGAGAGGAGGATGGAAAGAAAGGGAACAGCAGAGAAAGAGAGAAGTTTAGCATCTAATCCAAATGAATAACTGTCTCCCCATATTCAGGCTTGATACACTCCTCTTCTTCTCTCTATACCTGTTTGTTGAGAGACCTCCTCTTCTCCTCTCCTTTCTCCTCCTTGGTGCTGATCTCTCTCTCAAACTGGGCCCTGAGGGCTTGGAGGGTGACCTCGAGCCTCAGCCTGGAGTTCTCCGCCTCCCCCAGCTCCTCCTCCAGCTCCTGGGTCTGAGTGCGCAGGGACTCTGCCTCTGTCTCCAGGGCCCGCCGGGAACGCTCCAACTCATGCACCTGACACAGGAGGAGAGAAATGTGTGAGATACATTTTCACTCTGTAATACAAATACACACATTCTCACACACATTTACACACATTTACACACACACACACACACACACACACACACACACACACACACACACACACACACACACACACACACACACACACACACACACACACACACACACACACACACACACACACACACACACGTACATTCTTCCCCACGTCATCCTGTTGATTGACTAGTTGTTCCATGTCTATGCGGAGCTGCTTGTTAGATCTCTCCAGCTCGTCCCTCTGATCTTGGGCCTCCTGTAAGTGTGGATGGGAACAATGAAGTATCAACACTCACTATTATTTAGATGAAGATGAAAACAACTTTTTATGCTGATAACTGGATCATAATGTGTGTCGTCACTCCAGTGGTACCTGCAGGGCTCGTGCCAGTGCCAGGGAGCGTGTCTCCTTCTCTCTACTGTCTGCCTCGGCCCTGTCTCTCTCCTCAGCCAGCCGGGCACTCACCGCCTTCTCCTCTGACAGGCACTGAGGGGGCAAAGGGCAGGGGTTACATCACGGTTACCTCTCACCTTTAACCTCTAACCCCTGAACTCTGACCTGGTCAAACTTCTTCTGCCTCTTCTCCAGGGTGGTGCAGTTCTGTCTCTCTCTCTGCAGGGCCAGGGTCATGTCCTCTATCTCCTCCCTCAGCCTCTCCCTCTGACGCTCCACGCGTTCTTTCTCCTCCTCCTTCTGTCGTTCTCTCTGGACGGCCTGGTCTAGGTCTCTCTGCAGTTTCCTGCGCGTCTCCTCTCCTGCCTCCACCGCCCCATTCACCTCCTCTGACTGCCTCCGCAACTCAGCCAGCTAGAGGGAGAGAGGGAGAGAGGAAAAGAGGGAGAGAGGGTGAGAGGGAGAGAGGGTGAGAGGGAGAGAGGGAGAGAGGGGAGAGAGGGAGAGAGGAAGAGAGGGAGAGAGGGAGAGGGAGAGAGGGAGAGGGAGAGTGATGGTGAGGAGGAAGATAGACTTACTGTAGAAGACAACTCAACATGTTTTATATTATAATCTAGAGGAAAGGTTTTTTTACACAATGATGATTACCTGCTGAGTGTGAGTCTGTATCTGTCTGGAGAGATCCTTGGCTCTCTCCTCTTCCTCCTCTACTCTCTCCATCAGTCCATTCCTCTCCTCCTCCAAAGCTCTCACCCTGGAGCCCAGAGCCAGCTTCTGACGAGTCTCATCCTGAAGTAGCTCCTGAAAGTGAAAGCAGGAAAGGGATCACGCTCTCCGTAGCCAATGTGAGTAAGACATTTAAACTGGTCAACATTCACAAGGCCGCAGGGCCAGATGGATTACCAGGACGTGTACTCCGAGCATGCGCTGACCAACTGTCTAGTGTCTTCACTAACCACCATAGTCCCTGTGCCCAAGTGTCTCCCTGACCACCATAGTCCCTGTGCCCAAGTGTGTCCCTGACCACCATAGTCCCTGTGCCCAAGTGTCTCCCTGACCACCATAGTCCCTGTGCCCAAGTGCCTCCCTGACCACCATAGTCCCTGTGCCCAAGTGTCTCCCTGACCACCATAGTCTCTGTGCCCAAGTGTCTCCCTGACCACCATAGTCCCTGTGCCCAAGTGCCTCCCTGACCACTATAGTCCCTGTGCCCAAGTGTCTCACTGACCACCATAGTCCCTGTGCCCAAGTGTCTCCCTGACCACCATAGTCCCTGTGCCCAAGTGTGTCCCTGACCACCATAGTCCCTGTGCCCAAGTGCCTCCCTGACCACCATAGTCCCTGTGCCCAAGTGCCTCCCTGACCACTATAGTCCCTGTGCCCAAGTGTCTCACTGACCACCATAGTCCCTGTGCCCAAGTGTCTCACTGACCACCATAGTCCCTGTGCCCAAGTCTCTCCCTGACTACCATAGTCCCTGTTCCCACGTGTCTCACTGACCACCATAGTCCCTGTGCCCAAGTGTCTCCCTGACCACTATAGTCCCTGTGCCCAAGTCTCTCCCTGACCACCATAGTCCCTGTGCCCAAGTACCTCCCTGACCACCATAGTCCCTGTGCCCAAGTCTCTCCCTGACCACCATAGTCCCTGTGCCCAAGTCTCTTCCTGACCACCATAGTCCCTGTGCCCAAGTGTCTCACTGACCACCATAGTCCCTGTGCCCAAGTCTCTCCCTGACCACCATAGTCCCTGTGCCCAAGAGTCTCATCACTGACCACCATAGTCCCTGTGCCCAAGTGTCTCCCTGACCACCATAGTCCCTGTGCCCAAGTGCCTCCCTGACCACTATAGTCCCTGTGCCCAAGTGTCTCACTGACCACCATAGGCCCTGTGCCCAAGTGTCTCACTGACCACCATAGTCCCTGTGCCCAAGTGTCTCCCTGTGCCCAAGAAGATCAAGGTAACCTGCCTAAATAGCCTGCCTAAATGACTACCGTCCCGTAGCACTCACATCTGTAGCCATGAAAATGCTTTGAAAGGCTGGTCATGGCTCACATCAACACCATCATCCCAGAAACCCTAGACCCACTCCAATTTGCATACCGCCCCAACAGATCCACAGATGACGCAATCTCTATTGCACTCAACACTTCCCTTTCCCACCTGGACAAAAGGAACATCAAATCTGTTCATCGACTACAGCTCTCAGCATTCAACACCATAGTGCCCACAAAGCTCATCACTAAGCTAAGGACCCTGGGACCAAACGCCTACCTCTGCAACTGGATCCTAGACTTACTGACAGGCCGCCCCCAGGTGGTAAGGGTAGGAAACAACACATCTGCCACGCTGATCCTCAACACAGGGACCCCTCAGGGGTGCGTGCTTAGTCCCCTCCTGTACACCCTGTTCACTCATGACTGTGTGGCCAAGCACGACTCCAACACCATCATTAAGTTTTCCGTTGACACAACAGTGGTAGGCCTGAACACCGACAACAACGAGACAGCCTATAGGGAGGAGGTCAGAGACCTGGCAGTGTGGTGCCAGGACAACAAACTCTCCTTCAATGTGATCAAGACAAAGGAGATGATTGTGGACTTCATGAAAAGGAGGGCCGAGCAGGACCCCATTCTCATCGACGGGGCTGCAGTGGAGCAGGTTGAGAGCTTCAAGTTCCTTGGTGTCCACATCACCAACAAACTAACATGGTCCAAGCACATCAAGACAGTCGTGAAGAGGGCACGACAAAACCTATTCCCCCTCAGGAGACTGAAAAGATCTGGCATGGGTCCTCAGATCCTCAAAAAGTTCCACAGCAGCACCATCGAGAGCATCCTAGTTGCATCACCGCCTGGTATGGTAACTGCTAGGCCTCCAACAATGCGCTACAGAGGGTAGTGCGTACGGCCCAGTACATCACTGGGGCCAAGCTTCCTGCCATCTAGGACCTCTAGGAAGGCCCTAAAAATTGCCAAAGACTCCAGCCACCCTAGTCATAGACTGTTCTCTCTGCTACCGCACGGCAAGTGGTACCGGAGCGCCAAGTCTAGGTCCAAAAGGCTTCTTAACAGCTTCTACCCCCATAAGACTGCTAAACAGCTAATCAAATGGCTACCCAGACTATTTGCATTGACCCCCCCTTTTTTACACTGCTGCTACTCTCTGTTTATAATCTATGCATCGTCACTTTACCTCTACCTACATGTACATATTACCTCAATTACCTCGACTAACCTGTACCCCTGCAGATTAACTCGGTACCCCCTGTATATAGCCACACTATTGTTATTTTATTGTTGTTCTTTTATTTGTTACTTTAGTTTATTTACTAAATATTTTTCTTAAAACTGCATTGTTGGTTAAGGGCTTGTAAGCATTTCACAGTAAGGTCTACCTACACCTGTTGTATTCTGTGCATGTGACAAATAACATTTGATTTGATATCAACATGGAAGTGGTTAAAAACAGAGGATGAAGGAGTTGGCAGTGTGTGTGTGTGTGTGTGTGTGTGTGTGTGTGTGTGTGTGTGTGTACCTGAGCGTCGTGGAGCTGGCTCTCCAGGCTGCTGACCTCCTTGTTGAGATGGAGGGATTTGGAGTCAGAGGAGGAGAGAGAACTAGAGAGGGTCTCCATCTCAGACTGTAGCTTGTGCAGTCGCTCCTCTCTCTCCTCCCTCTCTCTGTCGGCCTGTGCGAGGCGTGCGGTCAGCTCCTGGAGTTGGCCCTCTGCCCTCTTGCGGCCCCTCTCACTCTCCATGCGGCCCCCCTGCAGGGACTTCAGCTCTGAGGCCAAGCTCCCCCTCTCATCCTCTAATAGAGTCTTGGCCTTCTCTAGGGACTGACGGGCCTGGGGAGACCATATAACATCAGGAATTACTACATACCATACGCATAGAAACACTATGTTACAGACGTCTCAGTGACCAGTCTACAGAGAGAGAATAGCTTGCAGGAGTCACTGCAGACACTGTACTGAGGGAATAACACACGCAATATGCACAGAGAGTCACTGCATAGGCTACATTCTGTGTGTGACTCACCCGCTTGCTGTTGTCCAGTTGTTCCTGCAGGTTGTCTATGGCAGAACAGTGCTTGACTCTGAGCTCTGAGAGCTGGGCCTCGTGACGTCTCGTCTCCCCCTCAACACACCTCTGGAGCTCCCCCAGCTCTGCCTCTCTACGAGACCTGAGTTCCTGCTGGGCCGCCGTGGTGTCCAGTGTGTCTTCCAGCTCTGTCCTCAAGGCCTCCAGCTCCTCCCCCAGGTCTCTCCTCTGTTTCTCTGCCCTCTCTCTCATCCCTCGTTCATTCTCCACTTCCTCCTTCAGCTCTGAAACCTGAGACATGGCCTCTCTCAGAGCCCTCTGAGCCTCAGTCCTTCGTGCACCCTCCTCCTCCAACCTGGGAGAAAGAGAGAGAGAAGTCAAATATGGTGTTCCGCAAGGCACTGTGCTGGAACCGTTTCGATTACCATTATCGAGAGAGAAAGCAGTTTTGTAACACTATGCAAATGAGGGGGTTGATATTTCCACTCTTCTCAAGGTATGTGAATATACAGTATAGATTTCCTCTCACCTCCCCTGTAGGGTTGTGATATCTTTCTCTCTCTGAGCCAGGGTGCCCCTGAGTTCAGCGGACAGTAGTCCCAGGTCAGAGAGCTGCTCCTGGGCTTCCACAGCTTCTCCCTCCATCCTCCTCCTCCACTTCTCCTGCTCCAGACGACCCTGCTCCTCACGCTTCAACCGATCTACAGGAGTGAGGGGGAAGAAGAGAAAGAAAATTGAAAATAATTCATACCAGGACAAGTATCTGAAACAGTGTTGAGTGTGCAGCAAGTTCATCAAAAGTATGCATAACAAGTGCCATCAGTTAGGAACAAGCTTTACCTTCCAGGTCAGCAATGACTGCTTCCTGTTTGTTTTTCAGTTTGTTGAGACTCTTGGTCTTCTCCTCTTCCTCAGTCAGTGAGTCTGTCACCTCATTCAACCTCTCCTCCAGCTGCTTCTTCTCCTGAGAGACAGAGACAACATGGATAAATGAAGAGTGAACCCTGGGTTAGTCAGCTTCTATAAAGCCATTCAGTCATGTCCAGCTGAGTGAACCCTGGGTTAGTAAGCTTCTATAAAGCCCTTCAGTCCTGTCCAGCTGAGTCAACCCTGGGTTAGTCAGCTTCTATAAAGTCCTTCAGTCCTGTCCAGCTGAGTCAATCCTGGGTTAGTAAGCTTCTATAAAGCCCTTCAGTTCTGTCCAGCTGAGTGAACCCTGGGTTAGTAAGCTTCTATAAAGCCCTTCAGTCCTGTCCAGCTGAGTGAACCCTGGGGTAGTCAGCTTCTATAAATCCCTTCAGTCCTGTCTAGCTGAGTAAACCCTGGGTTAGTCAGCTTCTATAAAGCCCTTCAGTCATGTCCAGCTGAGTAAACCCTGGGTTAGTCAGCTTCTATAAAGCCCTTCAGTCCTGTCCAGCTGAGTCAACCCTGGGTAGGTCAGCTTCTATAAAGCCCTTCAGTTCTGTCCAGCTGAGTCAACCCTGGGTAGGTCAGCTTCTATAAATCCCTTCAGTCATGTCCAGCTGAGTGAACCCTGGGTAGGTCAGCTTCTATAAAGCCCTTCAGTCATGTCCAGCTGAGTGAACCCTGGGTAGGTCAGCTTCTATAAAGCCCTTCAGTCCTGTCCAGCTGAGTGAACCCTGGGTAGGTCAGCTTCTATAAAGCTCTTCAGTCCTGTCCAGCTGAGTGAACCCTGGGATAGTCAGCTTCTATAAAGCCCTTCAGTCCTGTCCAGCTGAGTGAACCCTGGGATAGTCAGCTTCTATAAAGCCCTTCAGTCCTGTCCAGCTGAGTGAACCCTGGGATAGTCAGCTTCTATAAAGCCCTTCAGTTCTGTCCAGCTGAGTGAACCCTGGGTAGGTCAGCTTCTATAAAGCACTTCAGTCATGTCCAGCTGAGTGAACCCTGGGGTAGTCCAGGGTTTATACTGTAGCCAGTGTAACTGTGGTTACCTTGCTGAGGCGGTCTCTCTCTGTTCTCCAGTGCTCAGCATCTCTGTCTCCAGACTCTTGACCTTGGTCTCCAGGGTAACCTTCTCCAATTGGAGGCGCTGTCTGGCCGACTCCTCCTCCTCCAACTGCTCCTCCAGATCCTGAGGAGTAGAGGGAGAGGGGAGGAGAGGAGAGGAGAGAGAGGGAAATGGGAGGAGAGAAGGAGGGAGAGGGGAGGAGAGAGAGGGAAAGGGGAGGAGAGAAGAAGGGAGAGAGGAAGAGAGGAGGAGAGAGGGAGAGGGGAGGAGTGACAGAACATTAGAGAGACTAAGAGATCCAGTTATTCAGCAGAGCCTCTCATCTAAAGTTCCACAACAATGCTGCTCTCTTCCTCATTATCATGTGCTTCATGTCCCCTTCTCTGTCTTCCACTCTCCCACTGTCCTGTACCGTCACGTGCTGCTGCATCTTCTTCTTCTCATTGGTCATCTGAACGGCCCTCTCCTCCTCCTCCTCCAATCGTCCCTCCAGCTCCCCAGGATTTCCTCCAACTCCTGCTTCCTGCTGACCAGTCTGGCCCTCATCTCCTCCGCCTCAGCAAACAGCCCGCTCCGCCTGCAGCTGGTCTGTCAGCACCGCCTTCTCCTCCATCAGCTAGGAACCAGGGATGAGAGGGAGAAAGGGACAGGGAGGTAAGTGTTCTGGTCTCTCTACCTGCTGGTGCTTTATTATCAGATGTGTTTGACACACACAGAGAGAGAGAGAGAGATACAGAGAGAGAGAGAGAGAGAGAGAGAGAAGAGAGAGAGAAAGAGAGAGAGAGAGAGATACAGAGAGAGATACAGAGAGAGAGAGAGAGAGAGAGCGAGATACAGAGAGAGATACAGAGAGAGAGAGAGAAAACAGAGAAGAGAAGAGAGAGATACAGAAGCAGAGGAGAGAGAGAGAGAGAGAGATACAGAGAGAGATACAGAAGAGAGAGAGAGAGAGAGAGAGAGAGAAAGAGAGAGAGAGAGAGATACAGAGAGAGATACAGAGAGAGAGAGAGATACAGAGAGATACAGAGAGAGAGAGATACAGAGAGAGATACAGAGAGAGATACAGAGAGAGAGAGAGAGAGAGAGAGAGAGAGAGACAGAATAACTGTCCACTGTGACTGACCCAAACTTAAGGAAAGCTTTGACTATGTACAGACTTAGTGAGCATAGCCTTGCTATTGAGAGGGCGCCTTAGGCAGACATGGCTCTCAAGAGAAGACAGGCTATGTGCACACTGCCCACAAAATGAGGTGGAAACTGAGCTGCACTTCCTAACCTCCTGTCCAACGTATGACCAAATTAGAGATACATATTTCCCTCAGATTGCAAAGAATTCGAAAACAAATCCAATTTTGATAAACTCCCATATCTACTGGGTGAAATTCCACAGTGTGCCATCACAGCAGCAAGATTTGTGACCTGTTGCCACAAGAAAAAGGGCAACCAGTGAAGAACAAACACCATATTTACCAGTAAATACAACCCATATTTATGCTTATTTATTTTCCCTTGTACTTTAACCATTTGTACATTGTTACAACACTGTGTATATATAATATGACATGTGTAATGTATTTATTGTTCTGAAACTTCTCTATGTGTAATGTTTACTGTTAATTTTTATTGTTTATTTCACTTCATATATTATCTACCTCACTTGCGTTGGCAATGTTAACACATGTTTCCCATGCCAATAAAGCCCCTTGAATTGAATTGAGAGGGAGAGAGAGAGACCTCCAGATAGATAGATAGATACACCTCCAGATAGATAGATAGATACACCTCCAGATAGATAGATAGATAGATAGATACACCTCCAGAGAGATAGATATACACCTCCAGATAGATAGATAGATACACCTCCAGAGAGATAGATAGATACACCTCCAGATATATATATTGATACACCTCCAGATAGATAGATAGATAAACCTCCAGATAGACAGATACACCTCCAGATAGATAGATAAACCTCCAGATAGATAGATAGATACACCTCCAGATAGATATATAGATATACCTCCAGATAGATAGATATATACACCTCCAGATAGATAGATACACCTCCAGAGAGATAGATATATACACCTCCAGATAGATAGATTGATACACCTCCAGATAGATAGATTTAGAAACCTCCAGATAGATCAATTGATACACCTCCAGATAGATAGATTGATACAACTCCAGATAGATAGATAGATACACCTCCAGAGAGATAGATAGATACACCTCCAGATAGATAGATAAACCTCCAGATAGATATATACATCTCCAGATAGATTGATAGAGAAACATCCAGAGAGATAGATAGACACACCTCCAGATATATAGATAGAGAAACCCCGAGATAGATAGATAGAGAAACCTCCAGATAGAGAAACCTCAAGATAGATAGATAGAGAAACCTCCAGATAGAAAGATAGATAGACCTCCAGATAGATATATAGATATATACACCTCCAGATAGATAGATATACCTCCAGATAGATAGATAGAGAAACCTCCAGATAGATAGATAGATAGATAGATACACCTCCAGATAGATATATATACCTCCAGATAGATAGATATAGAAACCTCCAGATAGATGGATACACCTCCAGATAGATAGATACACCTCCAGATAGATAGATAGAGAAACCTCCAGATAGATAGATAGATACACCTCCAGATAGATAGATACGCCTCCAGATAGATATATACACCTCCAGATAGATAGATATATAAACCTCCAGATAGATAGAGAAACCTCCAGATAGATAGATAAACCTCCAGATAGATAGAGAAACCTCCAGATAGATAGATAGATACACCTCTAGATAGATAGATAGATAGATAGATACACCGCCAGATAGATAGATAAACCTCCAGATAGATAGATAGAGAAACCTCCAGATAGATAGATAAACCTTCAGATAGATAGATAAACTCCAGATAGATAGATAGACCTCCAGATAGATAAATATATAAACCTCCAGATAGATAAATATATAAACCTCCAGATAGATAGATAAACCTTCAGATAGACAGATAGATAAACTTCCAAATAGATAGATAGACCTCCAGATAGGTAGATAAACCTCCAGATAGATAGATACACCTCCAGATAGATAGATAGACCTCCAGATAGATAAATATATAAACCTCCAGATAGATAAATATATAAACCTCCAGAAAGATAAATAGATAAACCTCCAGATAGATACATAGAGAAACCTCCAGAAAGATAAATAGAGAAAGGAAAGGTATGTTACCTGTATGTGTTTCTTGTCCAGATCAGTGTAGTCCTGTTCCACTCTGGTCAGGTTGTCTTTGGCATTCTTAAGCTCCGACTCCCGCACCTGGATCTCCTCGTCCTGACGAGTCACCTGCAGCAGAGGCTTCACCTGGGGGCCACGGGTCAGAGGTCACGGGTTAGGTCACATACAGTGGGGCAAAAAAGTATTTAGTCAGCCACCAATTGTGCAAGTTCTCCAACTTAAAAAGATGAGAGAGGCCTGTAATTTTCATCATAGGTATACTTCAACTATGGCAGACAAAATGAGGAAAAAAAATCCAGAAAATCACATTGTAGGATTTTTATTGAATTTATTTGCAAATTATGGTGGAAAATAAGTATTTGGTCACCTACAAACAAGCAAGATTTCTGTCTCTCACAGACCTGTAACCTCTTCTTTAAGAGGCTCCTCTGTCCTCCACTCGTTACCTGTATTAATGGCACCTGTTTGAACTTGTTATCAGTATAAAAGACACCTGTCCACAACCTCAAACAGTCACACTCCAAACTCCACTATAGCCAAGACCAAAGAGCTGTCAAAGGACACCAGAAACAAAATTGTAGACATGCACCAGGCTGGGAAGACTGAATCTGCAATAGGTAAGCAGCTTGGTTTGAAGAAATCAACTGTGGGAGCAATTATTAGGAAATGGAAGACATTCAAGACCACTGATAATCTCCCTCGATCTGGGGCTCCACGCAAGATCTCACCCCGTGGGGTCAAAATGATCACAAGAACGGTGAGCAAAAATCCCAGAACCACACGGGGGGACCTAGTGAATGACCTGCAGAGAGCTGGGACCAAAGTAACAAAGCCTACCATCAGTAACACACTACGCCGCCAGGGACTCAAATCCTGCAGTGCCAGACGTGTTCCCCTGCTTAAGCCAGTACATGTCCAGGCCAGTCTGAAGTTTTCTAGAGAGCATTTGGATGATCCAGAAGAGGATTGGGAGAATGTCATATGGTCAGATGAAACCAAAATAGAATGGGGGTGGAAACATCATGCTTTGGGGCTGTTTTTCTGCAAAGGGACCAGGACGACTGATCCGTGTAAAGGAAAGAATGAATGGGGCCATGTATCGTGAGATTTTGAGTGAAAACCCCCTTCCATCAGCAAGGGCATTGAAGATGAAACGTGGCTGGGTCTTTCCGCATGACAATGATCCCAAACACACCGCCCCGGGCAACGAAGTGTGGCTTCGTAAGAAGCATTTCAAGGTCCTGGAGTGGCCTAGCCAGTTTCCAGATCTCAAACCCATAGAAAATCTTTGGAGGGAGTTGAAAGTCTGTGTTGCCCAGCAACAGCCCCAAAACATCACTGCTCTAGAGGAGATCTGCATGGAGGAATGGGCCAAAATACCAGCAACAGTATGTGAAAACCTTGTGAAGACTTTTGACCTCTGTCATTGCCAACAAAGGGTATATAACAAAGTATTGAGATAAACTTTTGTTATTGACCAAATACTTATTTTCCACCATCATTTGCAAATTAATTCATTAAAAATCCTACAATGTGATTTTCTGGATTATTTTTCTCATTTTGTCTGTCACAGTTGAAGTGTACCTATGATGAAAATTAGAGGCCTCTCTCATCTTTTTAAGTGGGAGAACTTGCACAATTGGTGGCTGACTAAATACTTTTTTGCCCCACTGTACCTGTGCTAGAGTGTGTATGTGTTTGTGTGTGGGTATGTGTGTGTGTGTGTACCTTGGTGAACAGCCTCCACCATTGCCAGTTCCTGAGTTTGAGGTAGGCAGCACAGTTCCTCTGCATCACTCTCATAGCACTCAGCTGCTGCTGCTTCTTCAGGAAGGCCCTACAGATAGTCAACACAGAGAGAGAAAACACAGAGAGAGACAGAGAGAGAGACAGAGAGAGTCAACACAGAGAGAGACAGAGTGTCAACACAGAGAGAGACAGAGATAGTCAACACAGAGAGAGACAGAGAGAGAGACAGAGAGTCAACACAGAGAGAGAGACAGAGAGTCAACACAGAGAGAGACAGAGAGACAGAGAGAGACAGAGAGTGTCAACACAGAGAGAGACAGAGAGTCAACACAGAGAGAGAAAACAGAGAGAGAGTCAACACAGAGAGAGACAATGAGAGTCAACACAGAGAGTCAACACAGAGAGAGAGACAGAGAGAGTCAACACAGAGAGAGTTAACACAGAGAGAGACAGAGAGAGAGAGTCAACACAGAGAGTCAACACAGAGACTCTCAGCTGCTGCTGCTTCTTCAGGAAGGCCCTACAGAGAGTCAACACAGAGAGAGAAAACACAGAGAGAGACAGAGAGAGAGACAGAGAGAGTCAACACAGAGAGAGAAAACACAGAGAGAGACAGAGAGAGAGACAGAGAGAGTCAACACAGAGAGAGAAAACACAGAGAGAGAGACAGAGAGAGTCAACACAGAGAGAGAAAACACAGAGAGAGACAGAGAGAGAGACAGAGAGAGTCAACACAGAGAGAGACAGAGAGAGAGACAGAGAGAGTCAACACAGAGAGAGACAGAGAGAGAGACAGAGAGAGTCAACACAGAGAGAGAAACACAGAGAGAGACAGAGAGAGAGACAGAGAGAGTCAACACAGAGAGAGACAGAGAGAGAGACAGCGAGAGTCAACACAGAGAGAGACAGAGAGAGTCAACACAGAGAGAGAAATAACAGAGAGAGACAGAGAGAGAGACAGAGAGAGTCAACACAGAGAGAGACAGAGAGAAAGACAGAGAGAGAAAACACAGAGAGAGACAGAGAGAGAGAGAGACAGAGAGAGAGACAGAGAGAGTCAACACAGAGAGAGACAGAGAGAGAGACAGAGAGAGTCAACACAGAGAGAGACAGAGAGAGAGACAGAGAGAGTCAACACAGAGAGAGAAAACACAGAGAGAGACAGAGAGAGAGACAGAAAGAGTCAACACAGAGAGAGACAGAGAGAGAGACAGAGAGAGTCAACACAGAGAGTCAACACAGAGACTCTCAGCTGCTGCTGCTTCTTCAGGAAGGCCCTACAGAGAGTCAACACAGAGAGAGAAAACACAGAGAGAGACAGAGAGAGACAGAGAGAGTCAACACAGAGAGAGAAAACACAGAGAGAGACAGAGAGACAGAGAGAGTCAACACAGAGAGAGAAAACACAGAGAGAGACAGAGAGAGAGACAGAGAGAGTCAACACAGAGAGAGACAGAGAGAGAGACAGAGAGAGTCAACACAGAGAGAGAAAGAGAGAGAGACAGAGAGAGTCAACACAGAGAGAGAAAACACAGAGAGAGACAGAGAGAGTCAACACAGAGAGAGAAAGAGAGAGAGACAGAGAGAGTCAACACAGAGAGAGTCAACACAGAGAGAGCCAGAGAGAGTCAACACAGAGAGAGAAAACACAGAGAGAGACAGAGACAGAGAGAGTCAACACAGAGAGAGAAAGAGAGAGAGACAGAGAGAGTCAACACAGAGAGAGAAAGAGAGAGACAGAGAGAGTCAACACAGAGAGAGAAAACACAGAGAGAGACAGAGAGAGAGACAGAGAGAGTCAACACAGAGAGAGAAAGAGAGAGAGACAGAGAGAGTCAACACAGAGAGAGAAAACACAGAGAGAGACAGAGAGAGAGACAGAGAGAGTCAACACAGAGAGAGACAGAGAGAGAGACAGAGAGAGTCAACACAGAGAGAGAAAACACAGAGACAGAGAGAGAGACAGAGAGAGTCAACACAGAGAGAGACAGAGAGAGAGACAGAGAGAGTCAACACAGAGAGAGACAGAGAGAGTCAACACAGAGAGAGAAAACACAGAGAGAGACAGAGAGAGAGACAGAGAGAGTCAACACAGAGAGAGACAGAGAGAGAGACAGAGAGAGACAGAGAGAGAGACAGAGAGAGAGACAGAGAGAGAAAACACAGAGAGAGACAGAGAGAGAGACAGAGAGAGACAGAGAGAGAGACAGAGAGAGTCAACACAGAGAGAGAAAACACAGAGAGAGACAGAGAGAGTCAACACAGAGAGAGAGAGAGACAGAGAGAGTCAACACAGAGAGAGAAAACACAGAGAGAGACAGAGAGAGTCAACACAGAGAGAGAAAACACAGAGAGAGACAGAGAGAGAGACAAAGAGAGTCAACACAGAGAGAGACAGAGAGAGTCAACACAGAGAAAGAGAGAGACAGAGAGAGTCAACACAGAGAGAGAAAACACAGAGAGACACAGAGAGAGAGACAGAGAGAGTCAACACAGAGAGAGAAAACACAGAGAGAGACAGAGAGAGTCAACACAGAGAGAGAAAACACAGAGAGAGACAGAGAGAGAGACAGAGAGAGTCAACACAGAGAGAGACAGAGAGAGTCAACACAGAGAGAGACAGAGTGTCAACACAGAGAGAGAAAACACAGAGAGAGACAGAGAGAGAGACAGAGAGAGTCAACACAGAGAGAGACAGAGAGAGACAGAGAGTCAACACAGAGAGAGACAGAGAGAGACAGAGAGTGTCAACACAGAGAGAGACAGAGAGTCAACACTGAGAGAGAAAACACAGAGAGAGTCAACACAGAGAGAGACAATGAGAGTCCAACACAGAGAGTCAACACAGAGAGTCAACACAGAGAGAGAGACAGAGAGAGTCAACACAGAGAGAGGTTAACACAGAGAGAGACAGAGAGAGAGAGTCAACACAGAGAGTCAACATAGAGAGAGACAGAGAGAGTCAACACAGAGAGAGACAGAGAGTGTCAACACAGAGAGAGACAGGAGACAGAGAGTCAACACAGAGAGAGAAAACACAGAGAGAGACAGAGAGAGTCAACACAGAGAGAGACAGAGAGAGAGACAGAGAGAGTCAACACAGAGAGACAAAGACACACACTAAAACACACCTGCGTGCGAGGAATCCTCGGGCAGCGCTCTGGAAGCGTATGATGGTGTCAGTGATCTTCAGGTCTCTCTCCTCCTCCAGGTGACCTAAGACTCCAGCCCTGAAGAACACTTTGCTCTGCCCAACTCTGAACAGGTTACGGTCCAGCTCCAACGCACTGATCTGGAGACAGAGAGAGGACGGATACAAAGTTGAAATCACGTCCATATATGCATGTGCTTCAACACACAGGGCCCTATTTTGGTAAACGACAGTACAGCTTAGCTGTTCAATGGGACTCACCATGAGTTCACAGGCCTGCTTCCCGTCCATGAAGGTACGAGGGATAGCATTAGGAGTCAGGATCTCATACCTACAGGAAGAGACAGAGAGACTGGGACTGTGTTCTCTACATGACAACATCAACTGACAGGCGAATGTGTGTTTCTGTGGCTGTGAGACAAACGGTTACGATAGCCATCATTGTGGATGTTAAGTGTTTCCTCTTGCCAGACCCGCTCCCATGTTACCTCTGTCTGAACTCCTGGAAGGGGATGCGGTTGGGGAAGCCCTGTCTGCAGATACGGATCCCTCTAGACTCCATTACACCTCAGCTGGTCCAGAACAAGATGGGGAGTCAGCTTACCAGACTGACAGACAGACAGAGAGAGAGAGAGAGGAGAGAGAGAGAGAGAGAGAGAGAGAGAGAGAGAGAGAGAGAGAGAGAGAGAGAGAGAGAGAGAGCGAGAGAGAGAGAGAGAGAGAGAGAGGGAGAGAGAGAGAGAGAGAAAGAAAGGGAGAGAGAGAGAGAGAGAGAGAGAGAGAGAGAGAGAGAGAGAGAAAAGACAGACACAGAGAGACAGACAGAGAGACAGTCAGAGAGACAGTCAGAGACAGTCAGAGAGAGTAGGGTTATGACCTGTGGTTGAATATATAGTCTGTCTGTTTGAGAGATGGAGGGAAATCAATCAATAGCCTGGCTGTGTGAGCATCCTAACCCTCCCCTCTCTTCTCCCCTCCTCCTCTCCTCTCTTCCTCTCCTCTCTCACCTTCTTCTCGTGGTTGGGGATGATACAGCGGAGGAAGTTTGGGTTGGTGTTGCGTAGTGTTGCCATCAGCTTGGTGAGGGACTCCTTGTAGAGCTGACCCACGGTCCTGAACATCCCCTTCTTAGTCTTCAGCCCCGCCCCGAAGTTGACCGGCCCACTGTTGGTGTCGTTCGACACCTGGTCCAGCCCTACGGGCCTCTCCACTACACGCAGAGGACGTCACAGTTAGAACAGCTCTGATTGGTGGGTTGGTGGTGGAGGGACCAGAGCTACAGATATGAGTTTGGCCAACTAGGTTAGAGATTTGGAACGGGCTCCATGTTGGTGGGAGAGGTTTCAGTTAACACTGTAGTTAGAATGCAAATGACAATGTTAGTGTCATGGGGGGCTTGGTGCCAACATGGAAGACAGTTTATCAAACTCTGTATATCTGTGGCTCTGGTTGGGGCCATTGTGATGCCAGAGAAAATGGAGAAACTAATATAGGGCTTTTTCAGGATCTGAAATGTTGCAGGAGGTTTCTCTGTGGTCACTGTTTCTCTGTGGTCAATGTTTCTCTGTGGTCAATGTTTCTCTGTGGTCAATGTTTCTCTGTGGTCAATGTTTCTTGACCATACTTGCTGTTTTGTAAAAACACGTGTAGCAAAACCGTTCGCAACTGTTTAAGTATTCTGAACGTAGCCCTGGTGAGGATGTGAGAGCAGTGCCTTGTGGTTTATGGAGCTTCTATAGAAATGAAGTGAATTCCTTCAGAATGTTGCAAAAGATTTCAAAAGCAACGCATGAACCCCAGACCATCACAGCACTGTCACTAAAAGCAAATCAACAACAATATCTAAGTACAAATGTAAAGTGAGAAAAATAGAAAAGAGTTGAGTAAGAAATGTATACTCAAACAGAGTTGAGAAGTATTCAGAGGACAACAGTAACCACATGGTACTAACATGACACTACAAACCACACCACTCACACACAACACAACACAACACACCAGGGGTCTACCAGGCACTGGGGGGGGGGGGGAGTGAAACAAGCAGACGTAGGAAGAAACCTACTGTCAGAGCCATTGGTCTGCAGTGTGGCATAGGAGTCAAAGAAATATACTCGAGGAGAGTCTGAATATCTGAGGTAGGAGAGGAGGAAGGCAAAATGGAAAAAAGAGGAGGGACAGAGGGAGAAGAAGGTGGACAGAGGGAGAAGAAGGTGGACAGAGGGAGAAGAAGGTGGACAGAGGGAGAAGAAGATGCACAGAGGGAGAAGAAGGTGGACAGAGGGAGAAGAAGGTGGACAGAGGGAGAAGAAGGTGGACAGAGGGGGAAGAAGGTGGACAGAGGGAGAAGAAGGTGGACAGAGGGATAAAAAGGTGGACAGAGGGGGAAAGAAGGTGGACAGAGGGGGAAGAGGGTGGACAGAGGGAGAAGAAGGTGGACAGAGGGATAAGAAGGTGGACAGAGGGAGAAGAAGATGCACAGAGGGAGAAGAAGGTGGCAGAGGGAGAAGAAGGTGGACAGAGGGAGAAGAAGGTGGACAGAGGGAGAAGAAGATGCACGAGGGAAGAAGAAGGTGGACAGAGGGAGAAGAAGGTGGACAGAGGGAGAAGAAGGTGGACAGAGGGAGAACAAGGTGGACAGAGGGAGAAGAAGGTGGACAGAGGGAGAAGAAGGTGGACAGAGGGAGAAGAAGGTGGACAGAGGGAGAAGAAGGTGGACAGAGGGGGAAGAGGTGGACAGAGGGAGAAGAAGGTGGACAGAGGGATAAGAAGGTGGACAGAGGGAGAAGAAGGTGGACAGAGGGGGAAGAAGGTGGACAGAGGGATAAGAAGGTGGACAGAGGGAGAAGAAGGTGGACAGAGGGGGAAGAAGGTGGACAGAGGGAGAAGAAGGTGGACAGAGGGATAAAAAGGTGGACAGAGGGGGAAGAAGGTGGACAGAGGGGGAAGAAGGTGGACAGAGGGAGAAGAAGGTGGACAGAGGGAGAAGAAGGTGGACAGAGGGATAAGAAGGTGGACAGAGGGAGAAGAAGATGCACAGAGGGAGAAGAAGGTGGACAGAGGGAGAAGAAGGTGGACAGAGGGAGAAGAAGGTGGACAGAGGGAAAGAAGGTGGACAGAGGGAGAAGAAGGTGGACAGAGGGAGAAGAAGATGCACAGAGGGAGAAGAAAGTGGACAGAGGGAAGAAGAAGGTGGACAGAGGGAGAAGAAGGTGGACAGAGGGGGAAGAAGGTGACAGAGGGAGAAGAAGGTGGACAGAGGGATAAAAGGTGGACAGAGGGGGAAGAAGGTGGACAGAGGGGGAAGAAGGTGGACAGAGGGAGAAGAGGTGGACAGAGGGATAAGAAGGTGGACAGAGGGAGAAGAAGATGCACAGAGGGAGAAGAAGGTGGACAGAGGGAGAAGAAGGTGGACAGAGGGAGAAGAAGGTGGACAGAGGGAGAAGAAGGTGGACAGAGGGAGAAGAAGGTGGACAAAGGGAGAAGAAGGTGGACAGAGGGAGAAGAAGGTGGACAGAGGGAGAACAAGGTGGACAGAGGGAGAAGAAGGTGGACAGAGGAGAAGAAGGTGGACAGAGGGAGAAGAAGGTGGACAGAGGGAGAAGAAGATGCACAGAGGGAGAAGAAGGTGGACAGAGGGATAAGAAGGTGGACAGAGGGAGAAGAAGGTGGACAGAGGGGGAAGAAGGTGGACAGAGGGAGAAGAAGGTGGACAGAGGGAGAAGAAGGTGGACAGAGGGGGAAGAAGGTGGACAGAGGGAGAAGAA